>NW_005187612.1:587090-598602 GCF_000239375.1 Pundamilia nyererei
ATATGCCCAGGCACATTGATCTCTCCCCTACATCCCTCCTCTCTCTCAGCACTGCATGTGGGGCATGCATCTGTGTGTGTTTATTCCCCAACTGCCTTCTCCCAATTACATGATTTCTGAGTAATTGTGCTGTTGCAATCATTTGAAGTCAATCTGGTTTTGACCGTCATCCAAATGCCCAAATTATGGTTGGTTGTTAGGTCAATTGGGTCCATATGTGGGTTACATTTAATGGGGGCATATGCTTAAAGGTAGTTTGTCTACGTGTGTGTGAGACGGAGACATTCATCTATAAACTGCAGCGATAACTGAGTGGATCGGACATTTATGGGCTCAAGTTTCGTCACACAGAATACTGGGGTGGTCCTCTGGGGTTCAGTTTGCGTGTGTTGGTTCTGTATACTTGTGTGGATGAGGTTTTCTTTTTAAATGTCACTTAAGAGTCCACATCGGGCCGCATGCAAAGACACTTTTGACAGACTTGGAGAAATTATCTTTCACACAGTTTATACCCCACCGCCCTTCCTTTGGGACATTAAACAGTGATGAACACGTTTAAAGCTGCTTCAAGAATATATTAACGCATACTTTCACTCAGTCCCTCCAACTCTCTGCTCTTTTGTGCTTTTCCTTCTACTAATCGCTCTCCTATTCCTCCCCCCCATCACTTTCTGTGGCTCCTACAACGATTCAAAGCAGTCTAGTCACATTAAGTCAGGCTTGCAACAGTGGAGGGAAAAACAGGCAACAAATCAAGTAATGAAATCAACTCCAACAATTAAATAT
This sequence comes from Pundamilia nyererei, assembly GCF_000239375.1. Taxonomy (NCBI): domain Eukaryota; kingdom Metazoa; phylum Chordata; class Actinopteri; order Cichliformes; family Cichlidae; genus Pundamilia; species Pundamilia nyererei. The sequence goes on from NW_005187612.1 coordinate 587,877, forward strand.
TTCTCCTGTATGTTCTCCCTTGTTCACGCTCCCTCTCTTGGCTAATTTAGAGAGCTTAATTGGCGCTGTAATACGTTGGAGGCAGGCAAACACCAGCAACATAGAAATAAAATGTAATTAGTTTTACAGTTGACTTTTCTCCCTGTTCCTCACACACGTGTGCTTATCTATTGAAGCTGGGACTGTTTGAAGTACTGCGTTATTAAAATTTTGAGTTTTTTGTGACATTACAACTTGTTTACTGATGTGACGGTAGCGCGTATGCTTTGTATCCTTAACTGTTTAACACTGAGCTCTTACTCGAGACGCTTTCTTCAAAAAAGCAGGAGCTTTTGTTTTTTTTCTTCAAGTGATTAAATTGCAGAACAGAGCGGCAGCATGATTGTGGTCTTGACTCGCTTGCTTTCATATACTGTGTGTGAGTTTGTGAAAACGAAGCCTTTGTTAATTCAGCGTTTTTACTGACACACGTTCTCCTTTTTTCTCTCCATCTCTAGACCAACATCCCGTTCCTCCAGAACGTTCTGTCCAACCACCAGTTCCTGCACTCCACAGTGGACACCCAGTTCATTGACGAGAACCAGGAGCTCTTCAACCTCAAACCCACTCAGAACAGAGCCCAGAAACTCCTGCACTACCTTGGTCAGTGCAGAAACGATACATTGTAACACTTAAAGGTGGAAAACAAATCAATTTACATGATTCATACTGACTGAGCACTGTCACTATTGATTGTTGGGTTTAGGTTTATTGCCCATCAAAACTGTAGCACTTTTCCACAAAGCTAAGCTTATCTAAGACGAGGCTATTAAGAAAGATTAATAGCTTGGCAACCAACTATATCGAGCAGAGCTGCTTGTTTCTGTTGCTACTAAGAGTTGGGAAAATGATAACATTTCAGGTGCTAAAGACCTTTAGATTAGGTGCTACTCTACGAAGGAGGTCCAACTTACTGATAAGACCAGTAAAGTTAAATATTCTTATCTCAGGCTTTCACCAAACCTTGAGTTTAAAAAGACAAAGCTCAATTCTGTGCAAAAGGGAGATAACCTGGATGTCTAATGTGCAGAAAACCTCTCGCAGACAAATGTAGCAGGACACATGTGACACAAGTCCTATAATCCATACTGGCCTTCAGGCTTGTAATAACCTTCATTGACTTTTTTCCACCCCTTTTAATTTGGACCCTCTTGTTTTTCAGGTTTGCTGGATGTCTTCTAGGGTCCATCTGATTTGTATTCTCTATTTTTATGCTCGTATCCAGGTCATGTGATGGTGAATGGACCAACAACACCCATCCCAGTCAAAGCTAAGCCCTCCTCCACAGACCCCGTCGTTCCTCCCGTCACCATGGGTATGTCAGTCAAAAGCAGTTTCACCAGTCATTGCACACAGTTTTCCCTCACAAATTATTCAGTAAACTCCGATGGCAGCTCGCCCTCCCAGTCAAAAATCAATAACACATCGTCCCAAACCGTAAAAGCATTTGGCTTAACGAAGGTTGGGCCTGAGCTTCAGTCAACAACATGTTATAAGGAAAAAAAAAAAAGTTAAAATAAAAGACACGTTGTGACCCACAAGACGAGTGTCCAGGACTGTTATCATAAAAATATCAAAATGCATCATCCCACATTGAATTTATTACATTTGGACTCATTTAGCAAGGTACTGCCACAGCAAGTGTCACAGGTTCCTCTTTCTCCTGGGGCAGCGTTGCTAAAAATGTAAACACTTGTGTATCCATAGGGCACTTTGGATAAAAGCACCCGCCGAATGACGAATGGTCTGTCGAACGCTCTGATAGCTGTAGGCAGAAAGGCCTTCCTAAATGGCTCCGTTTAGCACTTGGGGAGGTAAAGGGTTTTAGCCCAGAGTGCTCTGCTGAGCTGTGAGTACAGTCGGTGAGAGGTGCAGCTCATTGTTTCTGAAAGCAGAAGTTCTCCGCTTCTCACCCCGCTGTGTGCACGACTCCCTTGTTAGTCTTAAAGGAAAGGCCAAGGGCCAAGCTGGGCTCTTTGATGAGCTGCTTTGGGTCTCTGGAGTGAAGCCACCCCCTTCCCCCCTCAAGGCTAACTACAGTGTTAAAGTACATTTTGTGAAGAACAACAAGGCTGTTTAAATATGTATTTTTAAAGTTACGTGTTCTTAGTTTTACTCCTAAATATGTCTTAAAGTTATTGAAACAAAGGACTTATGCGAATTAATCTCGTCTCCGGGGTCATTTTGCAGTGGTTTGCTTTTTCTCCTTTCTCACTTCTCTGTCAGGTGTAAATGTATTCCATGCACAAACCGCATGAATTTATGCAGCTGTTCCCTTTTGACAGCAACGAAATAGTCAGCCGTAATAATCTGACATGTTTATCAACACCCCGTTCTGCCTCAGCACATACCACAGCATGCCTAGTAAACATGAATTTATAGCAAAATAATGTGAATATTACGAATCATAATGAGGCATAACTAATCAAATCTGACATCTAAAACCCGTGCACAGTGGAACGGAATGGAGCAGAATAGGAGCGAATGATCTGCGGCGTTTGTGCACGTCTGAGTGTGCATTTCCCCATGCATGCCCTCCACTGTTTTCATTTAGGCAAATTTTCTGTTGAAGGCCATCATTGCCTGTCTCTTGTTGCAGGAGAGCAAACACACATGCACATGTGCATTAAATCACACAAACCTGACATATGCTGCACCAAATGCTGCAGACAGAGTCCCTTTGTGTACACACACTGCACATACCTACTGTAAGCAGCTGATGAGATAGGTGCATGCAGCACAGGGACGCACAGAGGCATACCTAAAGCCTAGTAATGAGATTTGTAATGTGCTTATATCCTTTCTTTCATTCAACAGAGGGATTGAGAGAAGAGAGGGATTAGGCCTGTATTATCACACTCTGTGGAGAGAGGGATGGAGGGAGGGACAGGGCTATGGAAGGAGAAAGGGGTTATGAAAGGAGGACAGAAGGCTCGGGCAGCATATAATTCCTGTATATGGAGAAAATGGTCAAACGGGTGTGGTGACAGGTGAGACGCAGATAAATTGATCAAGATATTGGCGAGAAGCGACAATGGGGAAGATATATAAAGGATTATTGCTATGTAACACTCTCTGATAAGAGAAAAGCAAAGGTCAGTCACATTGGGATATCTCAATTTCACTTTTAAAGATAAGCAGTAAGCAATTTAGGTCCCACCACACTGAGGAAAGATGGGATGAAAAGTATTCCTGAAAGACATGGCGAGGGTGTTCTGACAGAGCCTGTTAAGTACTCAGAGGCCATTATTTTCTAATTAGGATTTGTAGTCTGAAACGTTCCTTCTGAAGGCTGATTGCTGGTGGTTCATCCATGTTGCAGAAGTACACCTTGTTCCAATTATTATCTGGATTTATTTAATGGAGGACATCTAGAGGTTAATGACCAGATGCCTGTGAGCCCACTCTAGGAAGGATGACTAATAAAAATGACAGACTATTTTCAAACTCCCCATCGTGCACTGTATTTCCATTTTTGGAATAAAGTGTAGAAGTAGTTTGTTGTACAATAGTGTGTTATAGTATACAGGAAAAAACAGAAACATGGACTTAAATCCTTAAAATCCCCTTTTTGTTTTCCTCTGCTTGTTTTTTAACCCGTTTTTATTACCAATCTTCAAACAAAAATGGCTTTCGCTGCTTTTGCTTCTGTTTTAGAGCATTATAATTGGTCTTTGTGAAATTTGAAGATACCTTAGGTGTTGTGTGTATATAGCAAAGTAACTTTATTCACTGGCCATGCAGCTGGTTTTAGGGGGAAAAATGCTTTTCCTGAACTTCCAGTCAAGTTTTTAACCAGGCTGTGTGTTTATGAATTATTTATAGACAATAATTTGACAGTTACAGCATACCTGACTTTAGTAAAGCACTAATTAGTAGTCCCACCGGATCTGTCAATTAAAATGTTCCGAAACGCAAACAAACACACACAACAGATTTTTTTTGTAGAGAGATGTCAACTTGGAACAAAGGTATGGCATACTGGTTTTATTTTAATTAGGTAATAGCGATGCTCGGGGCACTGTAGCTCAGTCTTATCAGGTCATATTAGCTGCTGTTGTGGAGCAGGAGAAGAATATAAAGGGTACGAGGTATGAAATAACATCAGCCTGAGCAACGGAGAAGGCAAGAAAGCCGGGAACCAGGAGTGAGGTGTCTTCAGTGCAGATGACTGTGTGCAGATTGGTCAAAATCAAGCACAGCAACCTGGGAATTGTATCTCTCTAATAGTTTTTGCGTGCGTGCGTGCGTGCGTGTGTGTGTGTGTGTGTGTGTGTGTGTGTGTGTGTGTGTAAAATCTACTCCAGAGCCAAATGTTTTCTAGGAAACTGTGGCATGCTATAAGCTCTGCAGTCCCAGAGCACACGCCCTCATTTTCTCCCTGTTCTTTAGATGCGAGGACGTCACAGGTGGTTAAAAACAAAGTTTCTAAGATTTCATTTTTTGTGACAAATGCGACTTTGACAATGAATCATCCAGGCTCCCTTATTCATAGATCTTGATCAGTTCAAACGTCTGTTTTCTGCTTCAGCAGCATGACTTCACAGAGCTCGTCTACTCTGCTCGTCTCTGTGTGAGCTCATTTTGTGTTTCTACGTTAATGTGTTGCTGTGCGTGTGAACAAATGTATTTGTGCTGCTGTGTGTGCATGTGTGTTGCCCATTTTACTTGTGCAGGCCTTAGAGACAATTATAGCACAGATCATTTGTTTTCAGGGATGAGGTACAACAATAAAAGGTCAAGAGCAAGGATTCAACTACAGAGAGAGTGAGAGAAGCAAGGTTGGAGGACATCTAAGCTGGCAGAAAGTACCTCATTAACTAGTGTTTTTGATTGATGATTGTACACAGCACAGCAAAAATAGGTCCAAATTGTGCTTCCAGTATTTTAATACCTTGGGTTGCGCCTGTGTTTAATTGCAAAGCAAAGAGAAAAAGATTAGGATAGAAGGTTGGTTATAGCGGCGTAGAGCCAGGGCTATGTGATGTTTGTTTTGAGGACCACTAAGCTGTAATAAACTGGAAATGCCAGCATTTGTCTGGGGGATTCCACATCAATTTTTATCTCTCCTTGTGGATGATTTTAGCAGTTGTGTTATGTTTCAATGCTGTATGTGACATTATAGTCTTGTGAGCTAACCAGAAACACTTAAACACTGCCAGCATGTCCAGCAGTCTTCATCTCGGGTCCCTCTGGGATTAGACCGTGCAAGATTTAAAAAGCACTCTTAATGGATGTGATGCTGTTTTCCTGTTAAGAGTTCATCTGTTAGCTGGAATTTCTGTGTCCCGAAAGACTGAAATATCTCAGTTAATAGATGAGTCACCATCAAAGTCATTGGTGGTACCAAGAGAAGTATACAAACCAAAATTAACCTCAAACTCATTTATGAACACATACTAATTACAAACTGTTAGATGCTCACAAACAAGCCTCAGGCACTAAACATGGTACACGATATACTTGTTAAACATTTATAGCTATTTAGCAAGTATATTGTGGCAGGGAGACACGGTACAGCCTGTACAGGCTGCAAGTCAGGGCTAAATATTGACTGCGTTGTCAAATTTGCCTAAAAGACCTAAAATCAGGGGCACATTCCAGAAAACGAAGGACTGAGAAGGAGGAGACGTGACGGGCAAACTAGGAACCATCCTAGAAGTTAACTCTAAGCTGGCAACATGTTGTACGAAGCTCTGTCACTTCTGTTTTACTTAAGGTAGCATCTTAGTTTCTATATAAAACCATAGCCGTAGCAATCACTGTCAGCAAGAGCAAACCATTTTCACAAATTGGTGGGTGGTGTGTCTAATAAGCCAGCTGCTGAGCTTATATTCGTGAATTCTTTTATAGCTGATCTCCTGAGCTGTGGGTGATAGGCGCAGCATTGAGAGATGCCATTACCTCATTAGTAGACGTTATGACAACTGCCAGACCTGCTAATGGCACAACTTAAGAGAAAACTCCATGTTCATAGAGTACATGTGCAAACTGTTTACTTGTTAAACGGGTGTAAATCGGTTAACTTGCCACATACTGTCTGTTTTTTAAAGTCGATACACAAAGACTAAAAAGGGGTGCTTACACATTGTGTCTTTACCCTGTTTGAATCAAATGAAACCCTCTTTGCTCTGCACTGCTATAAGTGCAACCCTGTGATGTGTAAATAATTTTTTTACATTTTTCATTACATCAATCCATTTTCAGTTCATAGACATATTTGCACAACCTTGTGTGGTGGAATAAAAAAAATCTTCAAACATCTGATTAATATTCATCACATAGAGCTATATTATCATTAAAGCTTTTCCTTTTGCCTTCTCTTCAGTGTTGCTCTCCTCATTAACGTGCTCTTTCCCTTTCCCCACTATCAGGTGACCCTCCTGTAGGTTTCCGTGACGTGCTGTTGCGTGATGGTCCTGAAGGATTTGCCAAGGCTGTCCGTGCCCACAAAGGCCTCCTGCTGATGGACACCACATTCAGGGACGCTCACCAGTCTCTCCTGGCTACCAGGGTTCGGACCCATGACCTGAAGATGATCTCGCCATTTGTCAGCCACAACTTTAGCAACCTTTTTAGCTTGGAGAACTGGGGAGGTAAGCTTCCTGGTCGTCACGTTACGATAAACTCGTCCACTTTTGTTGCCCTTTTCGCCCCTAAAAATGTCCTTTGTATGACGCTGAATGAAGTTAAAAATAACTGAGCTGTAATGTTTGATCTCCCATAGGCAGTAGTGGTTTGCTGGCTATCTAGTTAATCAAATCCTTTCGACCTGCTATTTTATTGCATCTCGTCATCAGTGCCTCTCCTTTCTATTCTCCCCGCACTCCCGCTGTGATCGTCATTCATTGCGTCTCGTACTTTTTCTGGTTTGACCTGTGAAACTTGTGTCACTGAAAACAATCTAATTCTTCCACCTGTTCTTCCAAAACGGAGTCCCCAGCAAGTTCCCTCAATAGACAGTGATTGTACCTTTTGCCTACTCTTCAATGAATAGAGAAAATCACACGTTATTGAAACTTCTTGAAGCGTGAGCAGTCCAATAGTGTCCCTGTATAATATGCAATTACTCTGAAATTGAAGCAAAAATGCAAGCAGCATGTTTGAACAGCTGGCTACATGACCAATTATCAGCACTTCTTGATAACGGTCCTGTGTGAAGTGCAATTGTTACGAACTGGTTTCAAAGAGTACGTTCACCCGTTAGAACACTTAGGGCACACACATTCACAGGAAGGATATGCCCAGAGAAGCTCTCGAGGTTGAAACATTCAATTTAATGCTAAATTATATAGAAAACGACCGTGATTGAGGAGATCAGAAGAACAAAGAAGTAAACAACAAATGCCTTTCGCTATTTCAGGTCCTGTTTTAGTGGCCGGTTGGCTAAATGCTGGTTGAACAGAATGAGGTGGGGAAAAAAAGACATGAAAGAGTCTCTGGTGAAAACTCTTTGGAGTTATAAACCCTTTCTGAGATTAAATTCCTCTTGGAAACTGATCATGGTGCACCAGTTAAGGGAAAAGCAATATATTTCATTACTGTGGGAGAGCACTTTGAGCTGATCTCACATTAAGCAACTGTCTACTTACTTCATGTTTGGACAGATAAAAAGGCTATAGCAAAAGTCAATTACTGAGTAGATATTTCAATAAAAAGGGCTTAAATGCTTCCTGGCTTCCATCACCCGGAATATTGTGGTGTTATTATGAGACTGACCGAAGAAAGAGGATATAAATTCAGTTTGGCTGTGTTTGAGCGGCGCGTTAAACCAAATCTTTAAACAGACTCTGGAAGCTTGTAGCAAACTTGGTTTTTCACTATGAAGCAAATTGTTGGATAGGTGCCAGAGAAGCCTCCTGTCTGCATGTGTCTCATTACACGGTGAAGCTGCTCTTGTTAAGGCACGTAACAACCTTTTTTTATTTATTTATTTAATGTCATTTTTCTGTATTTGGCAACTCAAAGTACATCCACGTTTCCAGCAGAGGCCGTACAAAAATGCTTTTGAGCATCATTTGCAAACATAGCTTTGCTTCTGATGATCCCAACACTATAATGCAGTCGGTTTCTCACTGTGGTTGTGCACAGCCTCGTGGGGCAGTTGTCAAGCCTTTCAGAAGCTCTGGTAAATCCTTTTTTTTTTTTTTTTAGAAATGGCTTGGACACGTCTGCACAGAATGTTTCATGTTCCAGAAATGAGGACGATGTCAAACAGTCGAAAAGAGAAAAGACACAGCATGCTTTGAGGCCATTTTTATGGTCAAACATCGAAGAGAACATCCTTTTCTGAGCAGACAGTTATTGTGGGCTTTAAAAGTCTAAAACATTGACCCATTGGACTGTTTCAAAGCAAGCTGAAGAGCGGAAAGTCTTTGTATAGGTTGAATAGTGTGATGTACATTTAAAAAAGGCCTGGCTACAGCAGTGGCAATTCAAACAATATAGTAAGATCATATAAAGATGGCATTTCCATTTTACACATTGGTTTATTTAGAATGTAGTGATTCTTAAAGGTAGACTGTGTAATTATGTCTTCCATAAATTAATGCATTCTCATAAATTTAGAATAAATCAGTTAAAAATGCACACAGCAGCAAATCACAACAACAGTTGGCTCTATTATAAGGTAAAGCCCCTACAAAACGGAGAAAACCCCAACAATCAGACGACCCCCTTTGAGGAAGTGCTTTGGCGACAGGGGGAAGGAAAAACTCCCTTTTAACAGGAAGAAACCTCAGATCTGTAATAGCAGATCGCTGAAGTCGGAGGTTGAATGTGGGCTGGGAAAGTTTACACAACTACTGATATTCTGTCAATAAGCTGATATTATGAGCTGAGGAGCGTAAGATTGATTTCTCTCTGTTAAGAAAACTTTTGGCAATCACGAGAATTGGAAGAGAAAGGTAATCTGCTAGTGGGTCCTCTTGAGGCCTCAGTGCTTCCTGCGCGATATGGTTATGAGTCAGAGAAAACTGCACGGTACTTTCTCATAATTATTTAAACACTTAAAGGCAGATTTCATTCTAAAAAGAGACACTCCCCTGAAAGCTTCCTGTAACTTCACCGAGTGTCATCTTCTCCATATTAATAATTTAATGTTGATTAAGCCAGTTTTGCAGTAACGACACAGCGTTTAGAGCGCAATGAAGAATCCGTCACCAAATATTTTGACACAAGATGTTCAGTTTGGTGCTTTTGCTCGAGAGGGGTCAGTGTTGGTTTCAAACCCAACATCAGGATCTTTATTTTTTATTTATTTATTTTTTGCCCACAGCTTTTCGTTTGAATGCCTCTAAAAATGTGAAACCTTAAATTCCAGTGATATTTTACTGAGAATTAAGCGACGACTTTACAACCACCTTCGACCACAGCGCTCCTTTTTCGTAGTCAGTCTCATCTTTTGCCATTGAAACCTTTTTCTGATTTGGGGCAGCGATGCCATCCTTTATATGTGCGAGAGGAAAGCAGCAGGTGAAAGCTTTCAGGATAGTATCCTCTACCCACCCGTTCATGAAAGGGCGGAGACTTCCCAGAACACAGCAGTACAACAAAATACAAATGACTACAGATGGCAATAACAATCCTGTTTTAGCTAAAGTGGTCCTGACTGAAAAGATCTCTGAGGTCACATAAGACTTTATAGAAGCAAGTCACTCACAGGCCAAAGTAGTGCGTGCCAAGATGAGTGAATTTCTCTTCGGATAAAATATGTTGCACCTTTTTCATCCTCACTGTTTTTTAAATCCAAAGTTCCCAGACTGACTAGTTGCCAGCCTTGTTTCCTCACCTCATATCGATTTAGGGTGGAAAACAAATTGGACTACGTGCAGTTAAAAGGTTGGCTCTAGCACCCACCGTCCCACAGCGGCCGCTTGTAAAAGTACCTCTAAACAGCTCCTCGTAAATCACTTAATAACCACTGGAGAAATGACGACCAGGCCTGCCTTAAGAAGGCGTCCCTGTACAGTGCACTTTTGTTACAGAGAGATCAGAGGTGGAAAATGTTACTCATCTATGCTAAAGCGAGACGATCGTGTGAATATTGAATTCTCTTACCCATACTTAATGTCCCTATGTAGGAATGTTTTTGTTTTTTTAACACAGTGGTCTTAGATGGGGAATATTGCTTTCACATGTTTCAGCTGCTTAGAGGCAGAATGAATCATTGAAGAGATTAAGCCTGTGAAAGCCCTTTGAGGATTAAGTCCTTTCCTGATATAGCGTTCCTCCCCACACCAGCAAAGATGCAGTAAAATGAACTGGGTCACATAATGCGTCTATATGGTTTCCTCAACTATTTTACACTTGGGAAATTTATCAGATGGGGACACAAAAAAGTAGATTCTTAATTGCTCTATGCCATCACGCTGCTATTTGGATCTTGTTCATTACACAAGCAGTTGTGTAATCAGGCGTCTCGCAGGTTTTCGGGCATGCAAGCAGTTTGTCGGTACGAGCGGGAGAGAGTTGACTGCACAAAGGTGGCTCGAGCAAACTACAGTAACAAAGTGGAATCTCAGAGGACGTAAAAACTGAATCAATGTTACATCAAGGCCGTATTGCGCGCGCAGGCAAAAACGATAAATGCTGACATTGGTTTATGTAACTCAGTAATTCACATGGATATTAATCATCCTTATGTATAGTTGGATCTATTGGTATTTAAACAATGGTACTTTTTTTT
>NW_005187612.1:599734-644196 GCF_000239375.1 Pundamilia nyererei
CACATTTTCAGATTATTCAGGTTTACTATGAATATGTGTATTCTGAATCCAAATATGTCCATTAATCCAGTGATGAATGCCCCGACATGCACGCATGTCCAGCTTAAGTTGCATTGTCAAAGAGATCTAATGACTATTACAAACCAGTGGTGTAGTTTTCAGTATTCAGAGTAAAGTCAGTATCCGGTCATCCAGCTTTGGACAGCTCAGCTGACACTTCGTAACACTGGAGCGGCTTTAACGTTTTCCCCATCTGGCTTTTTTTGTTTCTTTCAGCTGTGTTGGAAACTGTTTTTATTGATTTGTTGAAAAACATGAATTTAATCAGATTTTCTTAAAGCCACCTGCTGCTCCTTCTGCTTTGTCTGTCATTGTGACATTATTTCAGAAATTTTCTGTCGTTTCTATGGGAACAACGTCGCTAACTGTCAGGTTCATGCATGCACTTTTTGTTAAATTATTGAAAATGAAATGTATTGTTGTTCTTGAATAATATCACGCGGAGGTGTTTATTTCTAAGCAAAAAGTACAGCAGAGAGCATTTCTACTCCAGACTTCAAATTTGGATTAAACCCTCCGTCAGACCTGTTCTCACTGATTGTTCAGTGGCATACGTCAGCCTTTTCTCACAGTTTCCCTTCCTTAAGAATGACTTCTTCACAGCTGCCCTTCCTTTAAGACCATTAATGTTGAGGCTTCATCAAAAAGTCATTTGACAAACTGATGCGTATCTCAGGTCCTGTCAGGTCTTTGCTGGATTCTTTCCCCCAGTTCTTCAGGACATGACTCTCACATGTTCAGTTGCTGTAGACGATCTTTTAGGCGACTTATTCTTATGCTGTCTGCTTATCCAGTTTCATTAAAATTTTTAAGGCAAGGTGTGCAGACACAACACCATTTCCTCCCTAAAGTTCCTGTGAAATGGTACGGTCCGAAGACTGAACTGAAAATAAGTAAAAAATCAAAACGATGTCCAACGACAAACTTTCAAAGACCTTCAAAAAGGCTGGAGAAATATTATTAAAGAACATTTTAGAAAGGTGTCTGCTTCTTTGGAGGAAGACATTTTAATCATATTCACATATTTTTCATTCTTTTCTGCTCATGATGTAGTTTGGAATTGAGAAATGATTTCAAAATAACAAAATGTGTTTTCTGTAAACCTTTCGTGAGTTTTGGTTACATCCTTTTGTTACAGAATCATCTTTGTAGATTTTGTTTTGTACACTTGCACAGCCTTTTGAAAGTGAAGGAAACAGAATCTTTCCACCTCTGAAAAGTGAATATACTCCCCAATGCTCATATAAAATTTGCACAGCACTCTTACACCACATTGGCTTTTTAAATTTTTAAGAACAGTTGCCCAAGTGTCATATATAATTTCGATTTCCCATATCGATAAAAATTAATCAACATACGATGACACTGTTTCTGACAGCTTTATGAGACGAGCTTCATATTTCATGCTGTTTTCCAACCTTTTCAGCAGTTAGCTTCTTGAAGCTCAAGTTAATGACATTAGGGATGTTTTATAGCTACTTGTGTTTGTAATAATTATGTTATAGCATCTGCCCAGCAGTAGTGCGCCTACAAAATAAAAGCTGGACATGTCCAACCTAGCCTTCCAGCACGGTTGCTTCTCCTCTCGATATATCTAATTAGATGCACCGTACGGTGGCTAGCCACAAACCACACAATTTACTCACATTTAATCAGGTCAGTTGGTTGATGTGTTCCTGTAGTCTCTCGGCATGCTTACCGAGGTACACATCATTGATACAGCTGTATATTAGTAATGCACTTAGGGCCATGAATATTGCACTACCTCCACACATGCACCGACACGCCTGCAGTTCTTTTCCAGATGGATTGACAAGCTTACTTTGTTGATGTGCATGAGTAATATATATACAAGCTTACACACCTGCAGTGCATACACAAATATTAGAGCCTGGATCACACAACTACCCTATCCTTACACGTCTACTCTAACCCTCCTTTCCATACACCAATCATTTATCCCCACTCATAACTCCCATTTTTATGCTTCCATTCGTCTCCCTGCATAATACACTTCTTACCTTCCTTTTAACTCCCTCTTTCTTTCTGTTCCTCCTGGTCCTCGTCTCCCTCTTCAGTCTGCGTCCCATAGGGAGAGTGCCATCGAAAATTTGCACATCATTGTGATTAATGACTTTGATCTGTTTGCCCGGCTCCCTTTCCATCCCGCTTACACGCTCACTCCCTCACCCGCAATGTTTTCAGTGCAGCAGCTAACAGCCAAGTGACCTAAGCGTCTTCATTAGCTAAATCAAATCAAAAGAGTAATTCCGTTCTATTTAATTGATTTAAATTCTTTTACAGGGTCACAGTACACTTTGGAGGGAGAGGGATGTGAAATGTTTGCGGCCTAAAGAAATGAAGGGGTCATATGATTGCTTACTAGATTAGGACTTTATGAACTTCTTAACAACAAAACTTATCCTCCTGCATTGCATGAATGATGATCACTTCAGCTCTGAGTTGGATATCTAGGGCAATGCAGTGTTTTTTTTCCATTTGGCGCCAGATAGCATAGACTAGACAGCGCTTGTATACATTGTACTGTATTTCTAAATAAAGACTGGACACAGACGTTTGACAGCTAATCCTCTTGTGGCACAAATGAACACACAATGCGTATTTGTTTATTTGCCAAAATAAAAGCTCTCAGTCTGTGTAAATACTGCATTCACAGTAGCACAGCTACAGTACGTACTCACCCCATTTATGAAAAACCTGATTAAGATACCGAGGCCAAGGCAATAATAGGAGGGATTTACCACTAGCAGCTCGGATAATGAGGCGGCTATACATTTCTCTCCAGTCATTGTGAGCTCCTGTGGGCTGTGTAAGCGTACTTTTCATGAAAATAGTGGGAATATTGTATTTACTCAGGTACAGCAATATTTATGAGTGCCGATATGGAGACTGATATAAACAGCTTATCCCTACCCGGATGTGCACCATTATCTGGAGTACACTGTGCATGAAGACGAACTCATTATGTATGTGTGAGTGAGACTGTGTGATAATCTCACCGTGTACAGGCAGTCCTGACAGCATCCATGACCTGATTACAATTAACATTTAAAAACACTACAGTTTGTGTGGGTCGACTAACACGATCGCCTCTCCCGCTCCCACCATAAGGTTCTGCGAGGTGGCCAAGGAGAACGGCATGGACATCTTCCGTGTCTTCGATTCTCTGAACTACCTGCCTAACATGGTGCTGGGTATGGAGGCTGCTGGAGCAGCAGGTGGCGTAGTTGAAGCTGCCATCTCCTACACAGGTGACGTGTCTGACCCAATGAGGCAGAAGTACTCTCTGGAATACTATGTCAAACTGGCAGATGAGCTTGTCAAAGCTGGAACTCACATCCTATCTATCAAGGTAAGTAAATAAAAAAAGGACCTGGGAGCGGTTTAGTGCTACTCAACTTCGGCAGCTGCACAGGCCATCTTTTCCTTCCCTCTGAAAATCTAAAGTTTTTGGCACTTGCTTTGCTCCTGTGTGGAAATCCTTGCCAGTTTGCTTCCAGACATAAATAACATAAATCTTTTGTGTTGATGGTAAAGCTCCTTTGGCTTGACTAATTCGAGAACTTGAAAACTGACCAATATTTCATCATGTGAGCAAACTGTAATATTCTGCATCTACAGTACTGATCTTTTTCTGATGCTGTTACATTTGGTGCCATTAGTATGGAAATGAATGTTTAATATCCAGCCATCAATAACCAGTGTCCACAGCATACACACCTCGCACATGGATTTAAAGTGACCCTTTGAGTTTCTCTCACAAGTGAACTGTTGAACGCAGCTGAAGGTTTTCAGCTTGCTTCAATTAAATTAACTTGTATATTTGAGCTTCTTATCTAAATGAATAGACTGATAATGCTCACAATGAATTAATTTCTTCATTCAGGCATGACCGAATATTTTGAAACGTGAAATGATAAACTCGCACACTCTGCCACAGTGTGCACCATCACACGCAGCTGTGACAATCTCATAAACGGCTGGCAGAGCTAATGAGGTTAACTTTTAAAGGAGGAAACAGGCATGTATAATAATTTCTTGAAGTGCAATGATCATCAAAGGGAGCACAACTAAACATCTAAGCTCTGCCTGCAATTTGTAGTAATATCAGTTATAATTTACACTTCATAATGAGTGTAGAAAATGTGACTCTTCGTTCTGTTGTGCTAATGAGTGCGTTGCATGTATTCCTCAGACCTATAACCTTTCTCCCCTCCATCTCCCACCAGGATATGGCCGGCCTGCTGAAGCCAGAAGCCAGTAAGCTTCTGATCAGCGCTCTGAGGGACCGCTTCCCAGACGTACCCATCCATGTGCACACGCACGACACAGCTGGAGCTGGTGTTGCTGCCATGCTGGCCTGCGCTGAAGCTGGTGCTGATGTAGTTGATGTGGCGGTACGTATTTAACATGTTTCTTCTATGAGACTTAATAAAGTGGGACTTCTCCATAACTTTGATTTAAAATTGATATCAGGGTCATTATAGGATGCTTGCCATATGGCGAGTGCTAACTGCTATTCGACAAATAATGAGAAAATAATTATTTCAGTCTACACGCCAGTTATCCTCACAACATGAACAAACATTAATTTTCTACCAGTTCCTGCAGTTTGCATTGTGAAATGTCACTGAAATTAAGATGGAACTGTTGCTGAAGCCAGGATCATTTTCCTTACTGCGATCACTGACGCATGCTGCCAGCATGGGCAGATTCATTATAACAATTGGCTACTATTTGCTGTTTGTGCTGTTCAGTTCTTTGTAACACCGTATGCAACAACTGATTGCCCACCATGGATCGGTTAAACGCCCACTCAGCCTTTGTATTCATTGGCTTATCTGTCAATTGCAATAAAGTGTGCTAAAATTACTTTTTCTTTGTGCTTTCATCAGGCATAACGTTTTGACCACTGATAGGGGAAGTGAATAAATCTGATTATCTCTTCATTACGGCCACTGTAGGTGGATGGAATATGTTACAGAACAAGTGAACATTTTTTCCTCTAAGTTGATGTTAGAAGCATAAAAAAATGGACAAGCATAAGGAGTTGATTGAGTTTGACAAGGACTGAAGTGTGATGGCTAGACTGGGTGTTGACTCGGTCAGAGCATCTCCAAAACTGCAGCTCTTGTGGGATGGTCCCGGTCTGCAGTTGTTAGTATCTATCAGAAAGGAAGCAACTGTGGTGACGGGCGGTCAAGGCTTAGTGATGCACGTGGGGATTGGCCCATGTGGGGGATTGGCCCATCCAACAGATGAGCTCAAAGTGCTGAAGAAGTTAATGCTGGTTCTGATAGAAATGTAGAATACAACATGAGCAGAGGAGCATCAGTACTGTCCCATGGAGCAATGAAACGGTTTGGTTTAATGACTCGCGTTTTCTTTTACATCACATGGATGGACCCGGTGCTTGTGTCACTTACATGGGGAACACCTGACACCAGGATAGACTATGGGAAGAAGTCAAGCTGGCAGTATGATGCTTCAGGCAATATTCACATGGAAAACTTTTGGTCCAGCCATTCATTATGGATCTTACTTTGATACATGCAACCTAGCTAAGTGTTGCTGTAGGCATGTACACCCTGATGGCTGAGGCCTCCTTCAGGAGGATAATGTGCACTGCTGCAAAGCAAAAAATGGTTCGGCAACAGTTTGAGGAGTACAACAGAGTTTGAGGCGTTGACTTGGCCTCCAAATTCTCAAGATCTCAGTCCAGTCGAGCATCTGTGGGATGTGCTGGACAAACTAGTCCAATCCATAGAGGCTTGACAGCTTACACGACCACAGCACACCTTCAGAGGTCCAGTGGAGTCTGTGCCTCAACAGCTCAGGGCTGTTTTGGCAGCAAAACGGGGTCAATACAATATTGGTCAGGTGGCCATAACGCTGCCTGGTCAGTGTAATTAGCTGAAGACTTTGGGAAGGACTACATGTACAGGCAATCTACAAAGGTCATGAATTAGGTTTTCGGTCAAACAGTATTCATATTGATTGTTTCTCTCTAGGTTGACTCCATGGCTGGGATGACCTCCCAGCCCAGCATGGGAGCCATGGTTGCCTGCACCAAGGGGACCAAGCTTGACACCGGTATGTCACACACTCATTAGCCTCTCAGGTCAGTTGTTTAAAAAAAAAAAAAAGTCATATAAAGAATTACAATTATTTTTGGCCAAAGGAGCACTAGTAAGTATTGCGATGAGTAACTAAATGTTTAAAACTACACCTGCAGCTTGGAATTGTTAATGAGATCAAGCTCAGAATACATTTTTGAGTGTCCTGCTTCAGAGGAGGAAAGGCATTGATC
The DNA here is from genome assembly GCF_000239375.1 of Pundamilia nyererei. Classification (NCBI taxonomy): domain Eukaryota; kingdom Metazoa; phylum Chordata; class Actinopteri; order Cichliformes; family Cichlidae; genus Pundamilia; species Pundamilia nyererei. The sequence continues at coordinate 606,126 of NW_005187612.1, forward strand.
AACAAATCGATGCATGAGTCAAAGTCAGGCAGACCTGTGTGTTCTGCTCAGTGATAATGTACAGTACACAGTCGATTGTTAGAGGGCGATGTAAAGAAAAGGAGACAGAAAATAGAAGGAAACCACTGTGGTCAATAAAAAACTCCTCCTCTGATCCATAAGATAAATGGTTCACATGGTTTCATAAACAATATCAGCAGTAGCCATTATTAAGGTGGTCGTATTTCATAAGTTTGCTAAAAGTTGAAACCTGATGTGCAGCACAAGCACATCAGGAGCATCCTTGGAGCGTTTCAAGGGTTTAAGGTTCTCTGAAAATGTCTTAATGTCACACTTAGTGACTGATTTGCTTTCCCAAACAGCATCGTACCAGATATCTTGTTGTTGGCCTTTGTATTGTGCATTATGTTATATTCTCCCACACCTCTGATCAGCGACTGGACTCGATGACCTCCCACAGCGAGGGCAGCAGAAAAGATGTGTTAGCGCACTCAGTCGTAAAACTTCTGTTTAAAAATTGAAGGGAAACGAATCGGGTTAAAGGAATTAAAAGTGATGTGGAGTTTGCTGCTCAGTTATGTGGAGTAATGCTGTTGGGAATACTGGCTCAGCTCTGCTAACCAGATGTGATAGCTCATTTCCATTACTCAGAACCTTAAAATGCCCAGCTAATTTTGTTTACATGATATTCATACTGCACACTGTCAGCTCCTCAACATAAGAAGTTTGGCACTGTAGGGTAAATTATTGGCCATTATGTTTTAAATAGACTGGCGTAGTCGCCCTGATATTCTGTGACACACTATTTTCTATCGCCTGTTTTTTGCCGTGTGGTGATTGTCCTTAGTTTTATCATTGATCGCTTGGCATAGACTCTTATGTAGCCCCATTGCAGTTATCCTCAAGCACAGACTCCTCAGTCTGTGGTGGTACACACATGTGCATCCCTGCTTTGCATATTTATTGGTGTATTCTCAGACGTGGTCTGAAGAGGGTTCTGCAGTTCCTGTCGCGAATAAAATCACTTTTTGTTAAACTGATGCAGAATCTAGCAAGCCTTAGTTTGTTTTACATGGTTACATCAGTGCTTAACATTTAAAGTAATTAACCCGTACATGAGGAAAAATCCCACCTTAAACTGTTAGTTTAGAAAATGTATTAGACCATGTCATAAAACCATGAAAGCATAAATATAGAAAAACAGTTTAAAACTTAAACATATTATTTATTAGGGCAATAACAGGCTTGGTTCACATTTTTACACCCAAACTCGAGTCGGCACGCTGGACCTTAATCAAGCATAACATTTACTAAAACACATTTTTCTTATTTTTCTATCGAGAAATGCAAGTAAATGACTGTCACTTGGCATCTTAATCAGAAGTAGTAATGTGCTTTTTCCATTTTTTCCATTTTAGAAATTTGTAACACAATAATTATAATAATTTCAGCCATAAAAATATAATTTCAGTTAACGAACTTGCACATTCTGGTGGATTAACCATTAGAGAAACATCAAAAACTAAATTTGTATATCGTGGTGATATCACATCACAGTACTTCTGTAGTGCTGGGCACATTAGGCTGGGTTAAAGCACAAGTCATTTCCACTTTTGAGAGACTAAAAAACGTCTTAAGCGTAATTACAGTGCAGCTGCAGTGGTTTCAGAAAATGATGGTAAACCACAGGTGTTGGTGGTGTTTGTACCTGAAGGAGTCCTTCAAAGTGAATGAGCTGCTTTGCTTGGCTTATTGTTTCTGCAGCAAAATGTAATGATCACTCACATTTAAAACCCTTTCATAGAAGAGGAAGTGATTTTTTGTTCATAAAGCAACGTAGTAGCAGAGCCATTTGGACGTGCTGTGTTCGCAGCATAATGTGTGGCTTGAGCCATGAAGGAAAATCTGTTTGCATCGTTGCTGCTCACTCAGTACTCGTTTAACCCACAGCTGGATGCAACAGGTTCTTGGACTCGAGTAGGAAACATTGTAGAGCACGACATAAATGTTTCAGTGAAAGAAATTTTGTCGCAGTCCGGTTTAATGACACAATGTCAATTTGTGAGCATAAAGTACCAAAAAAATGGGAACAGAAAGACAAGGTCATTACTCAAAAGCCAGAATTTTTCAAGTCTCTCAGGTTATTCATGGAATTTCAATTTGCAGACTGTCTCACACACATTTGTGCACACTCGTGCTCTATCCTGTATCCTGGGGTGACCCTGGTAAATGCATTATGCATACAGCTCCCTCTCACATCCAGCTTCTTTTATACCTGTCATCTTGGCCTCGTGTCTTCTTTTCATCACCGCGTGATTTTTGTGCCGCTCTCCCTTTCCCTCTCTGTTTGCCCATCTTACTACATTTGTAATCAAGAAAAGCACTGTCTGACACTTCCATACCTCACTGACCCTAGTCTGTTTACTGCTTCTCTCCCAGCTTTCTTCCATCTCTCTTTCAAAGCAATAATCAGTGCAGTGTAGTGTGCGCTGCCTATTCGATCTCCCACCCTCTCTCTGCTCTTATGCCTTTTCCTATTACTCCCCCTGCTTTTACATTGTCTTCCCTCGTCATCCTCCTCTTCCTTCTTTCTCAATCTGCGACAAACCAATTAACTGCACTTTCCATGCCTCCAACTCCCCCTCTGCTTGTCCTTTCCCTTCGTCTCCCTCAAAATCTCTCTTGGTATCTCCTTCTCCCAGAGAAATGGCAAAGCATTGGCTCTGTGGTTAATTTGTTTGTCTTCATGCTGTCTCTTTGTTTATGCAGTAAGCCGCGACGTGCGTACATACCCATGCGTTTTAAAAGTCATACATATTCACACATAGTTATGCAGCTGAATGATGACACATATTAAAATGGTCCTCATGTTTATTTGACACTGCATTTACTGCCTTCTCTTGTGCATCATGCTTGGATTTAATTGATAAAATATTTAGTAACAAATGGCAGACGCTCTGCTCAGAGGGTATACGTTAACTGTGTAGACGGTCAAACCCTACACACTCACAGCTGAACCCAGACAAACGTTTGAGCAGAGGCATTAAATGTATCCAACCTGCTACATCTACCCTTGTATTTGGGTTTTTTCTCCCACAATGTTATTGTGTCTTCGTCTCATCAGCCTCTGGTGTGTGCGTGCTACAACTGTATATGTGTGTCAGTCTACAAAGTGTGTGTATAGATTAATGAAAGCAGAAGTATGCGTCTGTCTGTTTGTATCCTCTGTTAGTGATTTTGTGCTGCTAATGAGCTGAATATTGATGGCAGTTCGTCACTACCAAGCAGCCATCTGTGTGAGTGATCTATGGACATGTGTGTTCCCATGGGTGCCTAAAAGGGGGGAACAAGTGAAGCAAACGAATCCACACTATTCAATTATGGAAAAAGCTTGTCCTATCATCCTTTGTGTTCTAATTATAGATTTATCGTCATACGGTTGCGTGTGTGTCGGATTTATTTACAAGGATCTGTGTACAAAAGGAGCAAGGGGTGAGCAGATGAAGATTTGTCTGATTCTCAGTTTACTATTGAATAAAATTAATTGCAAAGTTAATCTTAGATTGAATGTTTATTATTTCAGACTAATTCAAAGTCATTTAGACTTTCAGACCATTTTTTTCCTTAATTGTCTTTAGAGTACCAGGGGCATTAGTTTGATCATACGGCAGCTGAAGCTGGTTGTTTGCTTGCTATTGAAGTCGCAGGCTGGCTTGAGTTAGAGCACCTCTCTCCAGGTTGGGCAGTCATCATTGGGACTTTTACTGGGAATGAAGCACATCTGCAGATTTCAATTCGTAGGGGTCTTTTAGACAGTCTGGCTGGAGTCGACTGAGCAGGTTCTGCAGGACAGAGCCAGATGATGTTGGCACACAGCAGGAAGCAGCTGCTGCTGTTGATTTAGACTCTGAATTGTTTTATTTGAACTACACCAGGCTTCAGAAATGTAACTTATTCCAAAATACACAAAAGATTTAGGTGCCACATTAAACAAAAATTAAACTAGATGAAGAAATCTTGATTAACTTAAACCTGGTAAGTCCAAATAAAGTCAATTGTGTGAATAAAATGCTTTAAAGTAGTTGAAGAAAAATGGTATTACTATGGGAAGAAGGCAAGCTGGCTAAAGTATTAACAGTAAAAGCGCGAGAGTGCGAAGTAGGAGCTAAGATAACAAAAGAATAATATGATATAAGAGAGGGAGCAAGTCGGTCGTGATCAATTGTTTTATCACACCGGTCTGGTTGAAGTGTGTTTCAGGGGTTTTACACTGTTGTTGGACTTGACACCCTGAATCCTTTCAGAAATATCTTTTTTTTCTATTATTAGTTTAATTCTGTTTAGAATAAACCACAGTGTTGACCAAAGAAACTGAAAGGCCATTGACATAGTGTAATTCAGTCATTGTGTTACTTACTGACTGAATAATGTGTCATGCATCTGTAAACAATCACATCTGCATAAGATATGATACAATAACCTGATTGTGAAATCTTTTTAACATACTGGAAAGTGGAAATTAGCGTTTTCTTCAGTAAAGTAAATGCAGGTTTATGGCAGCGGGGTGAGAGAGAGGGGGGGTGTGAGAGTGAGACAAAGACGTGTAGAAGATCTTCAAAACATCTCCAGAGTCGTTGAAGATGTTTTCAAGAACTGTAGAAATGACGCACAAGATTCTCTTATATTGAATGGTTCATTCTCGTTGAATATGACGCCACTAAGATGTTCTTAGTTCTTTAAATGTCTTGCAACAAACGGTGTCATTGTTCAACTCTTATTGCAGATTATCTTCATCCCCCCAAATTCCACTGAGACTCTGATTCGGCGTGTGTAAACCTGTCCACTTGCTGACACTTTAAATGAAATGTTAGCTTGTAAGATGATGTTTTGACCTTTCATTATCTCCTTATTTCAGCTTATAACTCAGTCACATATCATTTGTTTATTTTTAAACAATATCAAGTGTCACACCGTGTTTGGGAATTAATTCAAACCAGTTTAAAAAATCGTTTTCAATCACTATTTGAGTTGATTAGGTCAAAGCCTTAGTAGTCAAACATCATTCTTTGGCGGTCACAGTCTGTTAATCCCCTGCAGTGTGACAGAAGTGAGAAATGTGCCATTTAGCATAATTGCAATTAAGACTTGGAAAAAGAGCAGATAGGCTAACACATGCATTAACTGTGGCCTACCAGACTTTAGGTTAGCTGAGATTACAATTCTACTGTTGGTTAAATACTAAACCAGTCAAATCAGTGTTAGCCGAGTTTGCCCGCCCACCTGATGTTACCTTCATGGAGGAAAAAGAAGTAACCCTCCTGCTCTAAGTAGACATTAGCCTGATGAGTTTAAGATCTCTAGTTTGCTCACTGAGTCTTATTTAATAAAACATGATGTTAATTATGTGCATTGTGCACAAGTCACAAGTTATGATAAAGGAGGTTATGTTTTGGGGTCATAGCCCTTACCCATGACCTCCGGTTCCAAAACGCTAAGAGCTCAGGGACCCCCTCTCTTCTCACACCCAGATCTCACACTGACAGGAAGTGATTGAATTACCATGGTTACAGGGCATTCCTCTTTGTTGTATCCACCGTTTTAAATCGGTGGACTTAAAATTAGGTGGTTTAAAGTTGCAAATGTCTCTTTGTCCATCAGCTAAAAGCCCCCACACATATAAAGTTGAGTGTGGCGGCTCAGCTGCAGCTGATTTTAGGGAGGAGCTAAAGATTCACCCACGGTGACCTTTGAATCAGACTCAGCTGCCGAACATGCCCCCACACTGTATTAATCCAAACTATAATTTCACAACGGAAGCATAAATGAAAGATTAAAAATAAGTGTTCACAAACAGAGAAGAAAATGGACCCAATTACTGCCTGACTTGGCAGACGGTTGAATTTGAGGAGCAACAACATGCACATTAATATCACATTAATTTCACAGTAGCTCCATTTACCCGCCAAGATCAGTGGAGGCACGCAAACACTTTGGAGTATGTACTCCTTCAATCTAAAAAGTACAAGCTTGTCTCTGTTATTGAAGTAATAAGTTTGGCTCGTTAATATGGCTGATTTTTGTCATCATTAGCCAAAAGCTCAGTGTACTGCCATTTCTGTCATGGTATTAAAGCAGTTGCAAGGTAAGCTGCTTTAACACACCTTAAGTGGCAGCAACAAATGCTGTTTTAGTTTTTTTTTTAAAGATCTCAAAATATCCGAGGGATTTAACAAGCAGCTTTGATGTAGCAAAGACTAGATTAAAATACAGAGTGACTTTTCCAGCATGCTTACAGGCTCCGAGTACAATTTACACAATAGGTAAACTAGATATTATCCTGTAATACACCTTCCAGAAGACATGAGCTGCTGCTTGTGCTGCAGACTAGTTTGTTGAAAGTACATTATAAAAACTACAGGCTGATACTGTGTTATTGATAGAGGAAGGAAAGAGACTACATAGAAACCTACCAAGCAGGCACATCTCCTCTTCACACGATGTTCTCTATTTGATGGTACTCTGCTGTATGTGATGCAGACGGCTGAGAGTAGGAATCGGCACACTGTGGTGTCATTGGAGATGTATTCAAACATACCTGATTGGTGTGTGTTAACAACAGCTTAGCACACTGCTCAGTTTAACATGCTGCTTATTTATTTTGCATTAGCATCAGCATCATAAGCCCACAATTGACTAGTTGGCACAGTGCGCATGTTGTCAATATGACTAATTCAGATAAATGGCAGGCTCCCATGGCTTCACTAACGGTTCATCTGTATTTATAGACCGTATCACAATGTAAGCTAAATCTGGTGATTGCTACTTTACATGAAGACAACAGTATTGTTGTTTAATGCTGAATGCATTTAATCCCATCAGCCAATTCATATGCTGTGCTATTACTGGGTTGGACGTGATCACACAGATTTGTCAGCGATATATATTCATGATGGGAATCTCCTGTTCCAGCACATCTTAAAGGTGCTCTGAGATCTATGACTCTGGAGGCTATTTGAGAGTATTGTGACAATCCACCGTATCCTGCTAAAAGGAGTCATCAGGAGATTGTCACACTGTGGCTATAAAAGAATAGACATGGTCAGTAGCAATGCTCGGGTACTGTGGCATTTAAAAAGATCATCCATTGCTTTTCATATCTTCTGTTTGGCGACTCTGCTGAGAATTGTAGCCTCTGTTTCCTATACTGAGCTGATACAAGTTTCTGTTGCCGTAGCCCATCTGCTTTGAGGTTCAACATGTTGTGCACTCAGAGATGCCCTTCTACATACCTCGGTTATAACAAGTGGTTATTTGAGTTTGTTTCCTTCCTATCAGCTCAAAGCAGTCTGGCCCTTCTCCTGACCTCTGCCATCAACAAAACATTTTCACCCAGAGAACTGCTGCTTGCCGGATATTTGCTTTTTTCCAGACAGTTCTGTGTAAACCCTAGAAAAAGGTGATAGTTTGAGAAAATTTCAGCAGAAATCCAGTTTGTGAAATGCTCACATCAGTCTGACACCAACAACCATAGCACATTCAAAGTCGCTGAACTCACCTTGTTGCCATTCTGATGCTCCGTTTGAACTTTGACACTTTGGTCTGAGTGCATTTAAGTGCTGCCCTTGTGATCTGCTGATTAGATATTTGCATTAACATATAGTTTAACAGGTTTAGTCGGGGCAGGCGAGTGTAAGTAACCCCTAAGATTACAAACTCAAATTTCTGCTCAGGGTCTCTATCTCTAGTGACATGCTTTAGTTTTCTATATTAAAAGACCTCAAACATCAAAATATCTTTGCTTTTGTTTTTGCCCCATGTGACATTTAAGTGTAAAGTAATTTTCAGTTCAAGTCACATAACTGTGTGCACTGAGCACAGATTTGATGTCAGTTTATTGTCCTGTTTTGCAGGCATCGCTCTGGAGAAGGTGTTTGACTACAGTGAATACTGGGAAGTAGCCAGAGGCTTGTATGCTCCGTTTGATTGCACTGCCACCATGAAATCTGGCAATGCTGACGTGTATGAGAATGAGATACCTGGGGGACAGTACACCAACCTTCACTTCCAGGTACAGTTAAATGCTGCCGTTTTGTTTTTGCCTGTCAGTGGATTGTTTCGAGGCTAAAAACATTAGGTTACTGCATTGTACGAATCCAATTCCAAAATTTGCGACTGGTACGATGAACTGCGTTCACGCTGTGCCTGTTTTCTAATGCGCTGACACCTGAGGTCCCAAAGATCACGCGTATCCAGTACTGATTTTCAACCCTTGCATTCTGTTGTCATTTACATTTTACACAGCGTCCCAGTGTTTTGTAACTGCGTTTGTATCTGGTTAACTTAAAATGGAGAAACAGGTTCTCTGTGTCTATTAGCTCAATATAACATCATCTGTTTCAGTCACTGTTGTTAACACGGTTGTGCTTAAAGTTCAAAGCTCAGAAACTTGAGTAAAAGCTGCTTATTCCAGTGTTTGTGAATGCTGTGCCAAAATACAAACAAGACTCTGCAGCGTTTGTGCTGTTAGAGTCACACTGAAAAATTTAAGAGATCATTTCAAAGTGATTTAAACCGCAGGACTGTCGCTGTAGAATTCTTCCCAAGTGTTCAGCTGCAGGACTGGCTTGTCCAGCATTCCTTGATTTTTCTCTTAAATTGGTTGTAATGAAAAGAAAAGCTTACTCGGTTCATTGGTCTATTGCAGGCTCACAGTATGGGACTGGGCAACAAGTTCAAGGAGGTGAAGAAGGCCTACGCAGAGGCCAACAAACTACTTGGAGACCTTATTAAGGTGAGACATGGACACGGAGCGTCCCAGCTTGCTCTTTATTTTCATGAGCAAGCTTTAATTTAGTTTACCAGCACAACAAAGATGCATTTGGAGTCAGTGATGATAGTGGCCTCAACACCCAGCTGCAGTAACTGATGCCAGAAAGTCCTAATTTAACGGCAGATAAGAGTATATTAGAAAGTCCTTGATTTAGGAGCATCAGCTGTGTTGGTTTACATTATCTTCTTAAACAGAGCCGAATAAATGGGTTTGGGGAAATGAGTAGAATGCACAAGGTCGGGCACATTTGCAGCGTTAATGATGTTTTACTTTGTAATATTATGTCTGACTTGGGTCACGTGAATTTCCTGCTGAAAGCACAATTAAAAATGAGTTTTCCATATTCTTTCATCAGCCTGGCTCTCACTGACTCAGTCTGCCAAGCCGCCCCTCTTTCCTGGCTTGGCTGAGCAAAACAATCCCAGATTAAGTTAGGTGCGTTCACTGTTCTGTGCAGTCTGAATTCACTTTCAGTGCAGCAGTATATTTGGCTTTCCTCAGCTCCCTTTTCCTCCGAGTAATTTTGTTGTGTGCCTAACTTTTTATAGCTTTGTCATTTCCCTTGCTAGACTTGCTTATCTTTTCCCGGCTAGTCTACATTAGGCTCATTTATCCTCTCATTTACCAGGTGGATTTAACGTAACTTCAGCCATCACTAATTGTAGTCACGGACAGGAAGCTCTGCTGGAACGCTGTCATTCTGTGCCTAGGCTGACCTCCTGCCTGCTTCTTGTTTATCTTTCATTAATTACTATGTTTTTCACATTTCTTTTTCTCTCCCTGTAATTATTTTGTTCTTTCTTTTGCATTTTCTTTCATTATCGAGCCACCCTCTCACGTTCCTTCTGCTCTCCATTCCACATGCTGCTTTCTGCATTTATTCTCAGCCATCTCTTTATTTTGCTTTTTCTTACCTTAGACATGCTCCCATGGATTCCCCATTATTTTATCACCTTCTTCTCTCTTTCTTTAGGTCTCTCAATTTTCCCTCTCTGGTCCCTTCTCCCTAATTTTCTCTCCCCCTTTATGTTTTCCTCATCAATCCCCTACCCCTCTGCCCATGCCTCTCTATCAATTCAATTAAGACTCTGTGGGCTTCACTGCACAAGCCAATGTTGGCTTAATGTGCCTACGGGCCCTGCTATGCTCTCCGTTGTATCCTGTTAGCTCGACAATGGCTGTGTCTCTCACACTGCTGGTTTGTCGATAAGGGAGAAGGAGTGCGCTTGTCAGATATAGACATGGAGTACACACACCACATACTGCACTGGCAGTAAGCAGTGCACCTAAAGTATATGCCCACACGCACCACGGCGAAGCCCATATCTTTGAAGTTTAGTGCCGTCAGTGAAGGAGAAATGGGGATACTTTCCTCATTTTAATCAAGAACACAGCTCTAATTATTTCAGATTAAAAAACAAAGTTAAATGTCTAATCGTCTTCAAAGCATTTACATAAAAGTGATTTGCATTAAAGGGATTGTTTACTTCAGAGTCTATTAATTCATGTTTTCTTGCAGTGGGTGTCATGTTCTGAATTAAGAAATCAAGATATTTGTACTGGATGTCTCAACTTACAAAACTGCATCATTACTTAAGCTCATGGGCCTCTCACTCAGTACCAGACAACATCAAACTCGACACGGGAATCTGGGAGATTTTCATAAAATGCTTATAAGCCTGACAGTTTCATAGCTTAATATTAATTCCAGATGTGCAGCTGAGTATAATCATTACGTTGCTTGCTGAGTATCTTGTACCAGTTCTGTAAATCTGCCTTAATCCACAGACTTGATTTACAATTATAAACAGGTATAAAACTACCTCATTAGTTTTCCTTCGCATTAGTGACCATGAAGTTCAGAAAGATCAGATTGAATCTCTTAATGATCGTGGACCAGCCGTCCGTTTGCATGCAGAGCATTTGAACTATGACTATTTAATGACCCAAGCTACAATGACTACTAAATGGCACCTGCAGTAGGATTAGGATTGTGCTCTGTTTTCATGTATGTATCACATACAGTTTAATTAGGTTTAAAAGCATGCATGTGGTAAAATGTAGTGCTGGGAATGCTAAGCTGAAAAGAACCATTGATGATATGACCTTGAAACTGGTGAGCAGCTATAGAATAGAGACACAAGATTTGTTTCCCTTTTCCACCTCGTGTAACACATCATGTACGCTGCGTGTTTTGGTTGATGTCAGTCTCCTTTGCCCTCCTGTCAGCCTACTGGTCACATAGTGCATAGTATATGTACAGTATCACTACTGAGCCGACAAACCTTGTCTGGAAGATAAGAAGGGCTCTTGTCTCGTTCTAAATCTACTCGTTACTGGTTGGAAGACTCGAGTGAGAAACCCCCACACACGAACAGATGGCTCCAGTGTTTGTGTCAGTGATATGAACTGAAAATGCACATAAAGCAACGAGCATTTCTAAAGTTAATTTTTATCTACGCAAATGTCAGCGCAACATGCATTGCAGCAAAAGCTGCTGGGTTAATTGGCAATGACTTGCATATTGCTTGAGCATAAGTTGTCAAACTCACCAGGGCCTCCCTTCCTCGATTTCCCTGCTTTTAACTTGTTTTGCTATCAACTTCCAGTCTCCTCCTCTCTCTCTCAGCTACATCTGTCTCAGCGTGAGCTTGTCGGTATAAAGAGGACAGCTTGTATATGCATTTGTGAGTGTGCTCTGTCTTCTTCCCTTACCCTGTCACTTTCCTCTTGCAATTACAAGCACGTATCCACTCACCTCCCCATCTCAAAACACACTCGGTCTCTCATACTTCGAGGTGGACCACCTCCTTGTATTGCCCGTAGGGCTGCAGATGTCTACTGCTCTTCTCTGTTTGCTTCTGTCTCTCCTCCCCTCGGTTAATCTGTCCATCCCTTTATTTCTCCCTCTTAGTCTTCCTGCCTCACTCTTCATCACCCCGTCTGCAGTCTCTCCCCACTCTCACTCTCCAGTTTCATTTGGTCTCATCTCCTCCTCCATCACCGCCTCCCACCTTCCCTCATTTCGATTACTTCCTTCATGTATCTCTAATCTTTCTATCGTTCCTCCCCTCCCCCTCTTCTCTAAGCCTCTCGTTATCGCTCCTCTCTCGTCTCCTCCCCTCGTGACAGGTACCATTCTTCACTCTGCTCCTAGCTTGGCTGGCTGGGCAGGGCGTGTATGTGTTTTCGTTACATTTGCCTTCTCCCTGAAACAGTCGCGCACACACTGATCTGGATGATATAATCCTACTCTCTTTAGGGCAGTTCAGGTTTGGATAGTTGCATTTCGAGCAAAGTACACAGATGCACACACAAAATCCACCGGCATGCCACACACTCAAACGTGCCATTGTGCCACATTTCTGCTGCCAGGGGTGCGAAGTCACGCAGGACCACTTAGTGAGGACTGCACATTAGTTGAAGTGAGAAAGATGGACAGAAGGTGGAAGAGCAGCGTGAGAGAAAAGGAAGACGGAGGTGGTGGGAACAGAAAGAGCCGCTGGAGGTGGGTGAGGGTGGAACAGGGCTCGTGTCTCAGATGTGATAATGAGAGCTTTAATTTGGATTAATCGGCATTAATTCCTGATAAAAAGCATTTATGGGAGAGAGGCAGAAATGACAGGAGCTAATTTAATCTCCCTATTCAGTCTCCAAAGTAGCTTTGGGTAACAGAATGTAAAATATGTCCAGTGTAAATTATTTAGCACTGTATCTATACAACACTAACGGTAAACGTGTGCGTAGATGTTTATTTTTATGTTCAGCCTTGCCAAAGTGTGACTCGATGAATGGCAATGTCAGTAAGTGGGTCAGTTTCTCTGCCATCTCAGCTACTGAAAGGATCAACATGAACATTTACAGAGAAACTTCTGCTCCCCAGGACAAAGACTGTTAGTTTTTTCCTTTTTCTGTTTTAGTGACGCTCTGAAATTGAACGCAGGACCTTCAATTGATCAGATTTCTCTCTGCGCGTCTCAACATCTCAGAGCAGATTGTTACAAATTTTATATCCAATCTGGTCCCAGTATGTCTTTCCCAGAGGGAATCCAGCGACTCTCCTCAAGGTTTCTGGCTGAATAAGATGTAGATGTAACACGGTGCACTGTCAACCTTTTAGTGGGGCTTAACACCCGGATTCTTGGTCTTGTCAGGGGAAAAAGATAACAGCAGGCGTTTTCTACTGCAGTGCATTTTGTTCAGAGGCTCAAGAAGCTGATTACTTATGTCAGTCCAGTCAAAAGCTAAACTCCCCTCTAAAGTAGTGGCATAAAGACACCATCTTATCAGTAAGACGGAGAGCGATCAGCAGCCAAGAGTCTGAGCTCGGCTTCGCGCAGGAACAGAGGAAATCAGATTTTTCTAACCCGACCACAATGTGATTTTCCTCACTCCTCGTCTAAAAATATAGGAAAGCTCACACATCATATATAGCTCATACACCGCTGAAAATATGATTTCTCTTTTTCCCCGTGTGTGAGGCATCCGGAGAGAGTTGGAGGTGGGTGATTCATCAACAGAGATTGATAATGAGAGTAACACTCGTGATGTTACTGTGGATCAAGCAAAAAGAAATATTTGGCAGACGGACTAGAGACGAGAGGGATGGGAACGGGACCAAGTTGATTCATGAAGGAAGAGTAAAAATCCAACATGTTGGCTTTTAGTGTAAAGACAAAGGTCAAGATAGTGAGTGAGGGATGAAGTAAGAAGGCTGTTCTGTCAAGATGGGTAATAAAGATGGAAAGATGTAACACCTGCGCAGTGAAAGGAGGAGAAACATGAACTCCAGACGCAGAGAAAACTAAGCAACATTGAGCTTTGCTGTGTTTTGATCGATTTTAAGTAACTCAGCAGTATGCTTTTGTTTGACATCTCCACAGTTTGTATTAACAACCGGCTCAAATCTCTCAAGGTTTTTTGCAGTCGTTCATTGTGTAAAAGCAGGGTGTCATTATAGCCTCTACTCACAAACCCCGTCAACCTGAACTACAGGTGTTGCTGAAGGGAGGTGCATTTCGTCTATCTTGTTTCTTGTCTCGCTTGCACTTGTCCTTTGAACATAGTCCAAATGGTTTTGGACTTTAGCAGGCATCCTGGGGCTGTTCTTGACACTTTGCTTCTGATTGCACAGAAACAAGTTTCAAAAGAACTGATCTGATCGTGTTGATGTTTGTTAAAATGCAGTTGCACAGTGGGAGGAACCGTTTGAGACACTTTCATTATTTTTGTCACTTAAGTATTGTTTTTTTTAACCAAAGATGTTATAATGCTGTATCAGGATTTGCTCTGTTGATCTGACAGTGTAGCTTAAATCGTTTATACTATATATGCTTCCACTGATGGCATTTTCTATTTTTACAGCAGTTTGACATGAAAAAAGTCAGTATTGCTATGTCTAAACACAAAAAGCGCTTACACACATTCTCGTTTTGCAATCTTAGTGAGGACATCTAGTTCACATAATGCTGCTTACCTTACCCCTAACCATCAAAAATGAATGCCTAACCAGAACTTAATTGTAACCCTGGCATTAAAACCACATTTTGAACCTGAAAATGCCTTCAAACTCGTGAGGACTGGTGTGCATGTCCTCTCTTGGTCCCCACAAGTATAGTAGAATGCCAGTTTCTGGTCCTCACAAAGATGCCTAAACAGGAACACGCACACACACACGGGGCTGTAGTTGTTGAAAGACTGAAGTGATCCCACGAGCTCAGATAGCCTAACAAGCACCCAAATCCCAGGAGGTTGTAGTAATCCCAGAGGGATGTGTGTGCTTTATTTCTTCCTCACAATAATTTGGTGTCGCTTCTTTGAGAAATAGGTGTCAAGGTCTTTGTTTGGGGATTCCTCAGGGAATGTCAGCTTACTCTAAATTTGTTCATCCATTTTTCTCTCCTTGCTCTCTCTCCTTTTGAGTGCTCTAATTGCCTTGGAAATAGACTTTGTGTAAAACGTGGACACGCTTCCTGCATGCGCTGCTCCTTCAGCTGTCAGTTCTTACATTTACAGACGATGCATCGGGGTTGAAAACAACCCCAAAAACCAAAATGTGAAAATGGTTTTTAAATTTAGAAGAGGTTAAATCTGGAAGGTGAAACTAACAGCATCTTTTCTGTTTTATTCCCCCTTGGCTCTCTCTTTCTAACAGATAATAAAATGTTAAGGACTGAGTACAAACCGTAGTGTTTGTTTATGAGATTGGAAGTTGGTGGGTCATATTAATTGACCCCTTTCTCACTTTAATGGTCCAAGCACCAGATGGAAGTCAACAGGAAACCCTTAAATTTGCGTCTCCAATCATTACAATAAGAGTAATGTGTGCAACTGATATTTGCACCAGTGTCCTGTTCAGTCTGAAGTGACTCTACCTATCACCATTATGCTAATAGGGATCGCTATTACCATAATGATATGCCATTATAAATAATGAAAGAGTGAATACGTGTGATTTTAATGAATGTTTTCTGCACCCTTTTTTCTTCCCTCCTCGTTTTCAGGTTCATTCTGTTTTCACGGAGCAGACCAAATCAGATGATTAAAGAGGCTGTGTCGATGTAAACATCTTTTCATTTCCCTTCCTCCGGGTCTCTCTGTGCTTAATCTTTGTAGACAGCATCTTCATTAAAACAAACACTCTGTGACCACTTCTCTTTTGCTGAAATCACCGCGGATGTGCAGAAATACCTGTGCTCTGCAGACGGGAGGACTTGGCGTGGAAGAATGCTGTAGCCTGACAGACAAACTGCAGCAACTTCTACTCTAACATTACCCAACTAAAAAGATGCTCGATTTTCTCTTAATACTTTATTTTTTTCTCTATAAATATGTGGATATATTTTTTTTTTTTTTCTGTCAGCTTAAAAGCCACAGTGAATAACAGCGGCTCTCCTTGTCCTAAGCAAACTGTGATAAGTATCCAACTGAAGGGTACATCAGGCTAATAGTAACTTTCTTTATCCAGAAATGGGTTTAACACTCCCAAAGTGCTCAGACTTTTTTCCTCTTTGCTAGGTGACTCCTTCCTCAAAGATCGTGGGTGACCTGGCCCAGTTCATGGTGCAGAACAACCTGACCAGAGCAGAGGTGGAGGAGAGAGCGGACGAGTTGTCCTTCCCCCTCTCTGTCGTCGAGTTCCTTCAGGGATACGTTGGGATACCACACGGAGGATTCCCTGAGCCGTTCAGATCTAAGGTACTCATATTGGAGTCTTTGTATATAATTCCAATAAGGATTTGTACAAAAGCATTCATTTATTTATTTAAAAACCATTTAACTTCCAATCTGCTGGAATAAATGGACACGGCTATTTAGATCACAAAATACTCGCTCAACATTTGTCCTTCACGGCCTTCACTTGTGCCTTTTTGTAACAAACACGGGCCAGAGAGCTTCATTAAAGGTGTTACACACATGCAAACACTAAAGTTGTGTTTCATGCTTTATCTCATCTGGCACAAGCTGAAAACAGTTTCTTTGCCTCTGCTCTTCTTCTCCTCACGAGTGCATACAGCGAGGGCGACCGCTATGCGCATCAGGGGGCCACCAGCATGACGTCTCCTTGGGAGTTACAAGAACACACAGAGGATTTAAAAAAATGTCACAATTTCCCCAATGTTTCTAACATAGTGGCTAGTTGACATTTCTGAAAAGTTTTTTTTTCAGTATTTCCTTTTCCATCTAATATATTGAGCAGTGTAAGTGTGTAGATGTACAGTTAAAGGGAATTTTTAATACTTTAATGTATTCCCCCACTGGTCAAGTCATTTTTAAAGCCTCAGTTCATAGCTTAGTTTTATCTTAAACGATCTGTTGGTTTGTTTTTGTCGTCATTTGGCTCCCGTCCTTCCCTTTCTTTGTTTGTTTGAAACATCGCTTGTCCTCCTGCCAATTTTCTTATTCCTCAACCATAATCAGATGTTTTTTATTTAGTTGTGATGGTATATTGGTGTGTCTTGTGTTTTTAAATACTTTGTCTGGTGAGTCATTACCATTTTAAAAAGCACAGATAGCTGCTGTGTTTGGTTTGTGGTTTTCTGTTCGGTCAGCATTCACGCTGCAAGATGCTAAAGTGTCACTGTTTTCTTTTTTCATGTAACTTGTTACTTAAGTGGATATTTGCATTCCAAATAATGCAAAAAAGTCACCAGACTTTTTTAAAAAACAACTATCAGAGCTGCAGGTTGCATCGTAGTGTGTACTCCGAGTAAATACTTCATACGAAATCCTCTCATCTCAGCCAGAACATCTGACTAAATCTCTCGATATTCAGACACCGACAGCCCGTCAGCACCGAGGGGCAGTTGAGCGCACAGCATAACTTCAGTCGTTCATTCAGTTAAATGATGACTACCACAGTTTACTTTTGCTTTGATTTCATTGTGTTTTAATTTGTGTGCTATTGTGTTTGCCTATGTCGACACGGAAGCCGCACAGCTGAGACCTAAATCTGATATTCACTCACACACACACCATGTATCAGCATGACTGATTTACATAACCTCGGCTCAGACGTGAAAAGACACGAGAGGAATTTTGTTTTAACGGAAAGAAAGTAAAACATTTATCACATTATCTTTAGAAAGCACAGCTAGCTTGTGACTACTTTGCCTTCAGTCATTGACCTTTAGTTGCTGCTGTGTCGCTCATCTTTATTAATGCATATAAGCACACACATGTATAACCCCAGCTGTACGCTGTAGCTTAAGGTTATATTCGTACGCTATCAGCAAAGAAGCAGCAGTGTTTCCTTAATGGTGCTTCGGTGGTGTTAATTAGCTGGTGAACAGGCGTTCCATAATTATATCACATTCATTCATTTCTCAAAGGCTGTCGCAAAGTTACTTTCATTCCTTTGAATCATAAAGTGGTAACTGAGTTGTTTCCTCGTCTGGTGCGGGTGGAAAAAACACAATGGACAAGGGAAAAAGATGGGGGACAAGGTGGGAATGTGGATTGTGAGACTGAGGAAAGAGAAGTGTATTAGACCATCAGAAATGAAACGAGCTAATGAAATGAGTGTCATTAAAAATGCAGCATATCCCTCAGAGGAGCATACTTGAAAAGAAAGGAAAGGGGAAAACTGAGTGCGTGTGATGTTTAGGATTTCCCACAGAAATGCGGAGAGTCACCAAATAACCTTGGAGGAAGTTTCCTTTATTTGTTAATGGAAACAGACACACACACGGAGTCACTGTCTGTGTCTCACACTTAAACAATCAAGCATTTAGGTGTGAGGCCATCCTCAGAGGAGACTGTGCTAATGAGCAGGGACTCCAGTGAACCTGCTATCTTTGAAGTGCCTTTCTCGCACACGCACAAATGAGTAAGCTATCTTTGAACGGTTAGCTCTGTGACTAATAGAATTGCACTGGGCCCTTTGTGTAGAGATTTCTGCAGGGTGCACACACACATGCTTGATGATGTTATGAAGATGCAAAGCAGCACACAAATTAGTAAACATAACAAATGTATACAGTTGTGGTAGAAAGTACGCCCTTTTTCAGTTCCAAGGTTTTACTTTTATCAGGATGCAATAAAAATCATCTGGTCCTCAGCAGGTCTTAAGTTAGGTCAGTATAACCTCAGATAAACTGTAAAACATAACTTATTTCACTGTTATTAACAAAATAAGCTGATAAACAAATACAATCAATGAACTGATCATCAGCAAGTGTGTGTGCACCTCTGCATGTATTATCACAATGCCAAGGAGGAAAGACCAAAAGCAACGACTTGGAGAAGCAACCGTTGCTGTCCATCAATTTGAGAAGGGTTGAAAGTTTCCAAACAATTTGATGTCCATCATTCTACAGTGAGAAAGATTATTCACGAGTGGAAAATATTCAAGACAGCTGCCAATCTTCCCAGGAGTGAACATCCCAGCAAATTCTCCCCTGAGGTCAGATTGTGCAACGCTCTGACCAGAAACTGCAAAAAAATACAAATATAACATCTCTGACTTTACAGTTGGCGTGTTAAGACTGAACAAGTATCACTTGTGTGGGAGGGTGGCTAGCCGGGAAGCCTCTTATCTAAAAAGAACATGGGTCTGCAAAGTTGCATCTCAACTAAAGCCACAATACTTCTGGAACAACGTCCTTTGGAGAGACGAGACCAAAGTGGAGGAAACGAAACAGCAGAGCAGCACAAACACCTCATAGCAACTATCAAGCAAGGTGGAGGAGGGGTCACCTCACCATGACCCCCTCTGTATATTGCAATATTGTGTGACGATCTTCTGACAACTAAAGCTTGTCTAAAACTGGACCAGGACAGTGAAATCTGTAACAGAATGGCCCAATCAAAGAACAGATCTCAAACTGATTGAAACCTTAACAGATGCACACAAACAACAATGACCTGAAGCAGCATTTGTAAGAAGAATGGGCCAGAATTCCTCCACAGCATGTGAGAAACTGATGAATTGCTTTGTGTACGACTTTAAGTTGTTGAAGGTGCTTCTATGACCTACTGAGTCATGGGATGTGCTTAGTTTTTCACACTATAACATAGACCACAAAGGTCAGCACCAAAGACAGGAGTGAAAACGCAAAGTCTTCCAGTAGCTTCCTCCTTTTGCATGTTTCAGGAGACAAAACAAGGGTTCCTACTCTTTACAGCAGCCTTTAGATGAATTGACACTTCTCAACATGATCTCCTCAGCGCACATTATTATTAGCCCCAGATCAATTGTCTCTTTCAGACACCAGCAACTGTGTGGGCAGATAAAATGTCATATCATTGGTCTTAAAGCAGTGTCTGTATATTGCTTCTGAACAGTTTCTTTGAATTGTCATTTATTTTTTTTGTCACGTGTAACGCTGCAGTCATGTTTGATGGGCTGATAGTAGCTTACTGGCTGAAATGAGGGAGATGGAGAGAACTAAAGTGGAATCCACCGCAGAGCTTGACATGACAGTGCTGCTGTTTTTATGTAAATGTAAAAAAAAAATAACTTAAGTTTCTATTCTCTGTTTCTACTGCTTCTCTCCTCCTTTGTGCCTCAAAGCATTCAGTGCATCTGTCTTCCTCTTCCTCTCACTCTGTGTCAATTTAGTGTTTTTGACAGGTTCAAGTTTTTATGTAAAGCTGTGAAGTACAATGTGAAGGTTTTACCATCACTTTAGATATTTCACATGCTTCCACCTCCCATGGGGACGTTATGAAGAAAATCCAGAAAGACTGTATGACTTTATAAAGTTTTAGTAAATAGTTTGTTCGCGACCCTCTTTTGCTGCGATTCTTATTTTTTCCCCTCTCATTTCATCTTCATTTCCTCCTTTTCCGTTTCAACATCCTATTTCAGGTGCTGAAGTCTCTTCCCCGCATTGACGGTCGACCTGGTGCCTCTCTGCCACCTATGGACTTCAAGTCTCTGGAAGAGGGCCTGCGAGCCACACACGGGGATGACATCACCCCTGAGGATGTGATGTCAGCAGCCATGTACCCCAAGGTGTTCCAGGAGTTTAAGGAGTTTACTGGTGAGTGGACCGACTGGAAATAAACTGTAGGGTTTATGAGACTTCTTTTTTTTCTGTTTCAATTTTTGTAATTTAACTGCTGTGTGAAATGTGTGTTTAATCACACTGCATTCGTGTGATTAAACAAGTCTTAGTTTGTGGTATGTTGTTCTCATTTGTGTTACTACTGGGGCTTGAAATTGGTACCAGCCAAACTTGGGTCAGGAACGCAGAGTATAAAGTTGACCCATTTGGTGCAAATATTTTTGTGTTTGGAGAGAGAAATCATCGTAATTCCAACTTGGTCTAAAGGCACAAGCTTGGAGCAAGAAATGACTAATGTAGCAAATTCAACAATAAAGGTTACATATGAATCAGATTTGACTGGAAGCAGTTTGAAGCTGCTGCCTGGATTGACCTGAGTTTAATTATTCTTTGTGGAGTTAGGACGTTGTTAGTTGTTAGTCTGGCGTTGGCTCTATGTGAAGGTTTTTAATTAATGTGCAGTTGTTCCTTCAATAGCGGGCTAGGCTCTATACAACCCTTAATCTAATGTGAACACTCATTCTTTTATGAGTGTTTCATATTTACAATATTTACCAAAACAAGCCATTTTTTAAAGCTGGATATTCTGCAGTTTCTCCTGTGTGGTGTGATGAAAATGAGATATTATTTGGTGGGAGTTTAATAAAAGGCACATATCCGGGGCCTGTTCTCCATATCTAAATTTATGTTTTAGTCTAATCAAGCTGATAGGAGTTTGGCTTGATCCCAGATCATCCAGTGGATGTAAAGTCAATCCTACACGGCAGCAAGTTTAGTTACGCAAACAAGATTAAATGATTAAACTGAAGCTGTGGGATTCTTCCTGGACAGCATTTCAAGGGGATCGATTGGACAAGTATCACAATCCTTTTTCCTTTCTGATTCTTTAACTTGAGAGATTAATTTAAGTTGGAGGGACCTGGTTGTGGCTAATTTGCCAACATCTGGGGGAAAATGTGGGATTTCCTCCGTCTGCCCATCAACAGTTGTGGATGAGTTGCAGTAATTACAGCGAGGGACCTGTGATGTGACGGAACATCTGATGAACTTAAAATCAAGTCACTGCTGCTGCACCATGTCAGGGGCTCAGAGGTGGAGATCCTGCCTTCATCGTGCTCTAAACAAATCAGGATAGAAGATCTTTGTTCTGTTGACCTGTAAAAATATAGCATATGGATTTAAAAAATAGTTCTTGAAAGTACAAAGGTGTTTGCATTTTTACTTTGTGACTGACTTTTATGACGCGTAAGCATAAAGGCATGATGTAATGCAGTTATTTCTATTTCTTTTTCACATTTTAGATCAGACGTTTTTTTCGATTTTATTTTTTTTAAACTCTCCTCTTTTCTTATTTCTGTTGAAGTTTTCACTGTCAGTGGGAATTATCTCAGTAAGTTCCTGATAGAATCATAGATTTGCTGGTCGTGGTTTCCAGTGTCGATATGTTTCCCATTTGAATGACCACAAGAGTACACCATCAGTTCAGATGATTGAATTCGGCCTGGATAATCTAATTCTCTTGTGGCTCTGAAGAACCATACAAGCGTTATCAAGATTACTGATCCTGGATCAGAGAGCTGATCTCTCAACTTTTTTAACTGATGTGCAGAGAACTGGCGCCGACACTGTTTCTAACAAAAACGGCACTTCCTGTTTTCTTTTTTCAGCCAACTTTGGCCCAGTGGATTGTCTCAGCACCAGGCTGTTCTTGGATGGACCCAAGATTGCAGAAGAGTTTGAGGTAAGTAACCACTTACACCATTCTCACTGTTTTTACATCACTAATCTAATTGTTTTTCCTGCCACGGCTTTGTTAGCTTGTTACGCTCACAATATCATCTCTAACATGCATGAATCACCACACGGACACGTAAACGAGGTTAAAAACTTCCCCCTATTAAAGCAGGATTTTAACTGAGTAAATGTTCTTGGATTCAGTTAGCTGATGAGAAATGACTTGACTTAAGTAGAGTTCATTCAATGAGTTGTTTTCAGCCTAATTCTTGTGCATTCAAAGCCAACCTTCATAGGATATTAAAGGATATTAAATAAATAAATGCTAACAATGCACAAAAACCCCTGCTGTCTGTGGACACCTCTTTTATCATTTGCTTTTTTTTTTGGAGGGGAGTGGGGTGAAGAAAAGTGCACGTTATTGTTAAGTAACTGTCACTAATTGTATCATAATACATTTAATCTTAATTCCTCTAATGGCCCAATTTTTATCTTTAATTAACTCTGATGTTTTAACAGTTTAATAAAGAAAAGACGTTATCTGCAGGAAATGATCTTTCCGTCAGTGCGGATGACTGAGGTTTGATTCGGTTTGGTGCAGTCGCAGTGAAGTGCTGATAACAGTGGGAGGACGGAGATATTAACAATTTACCAGGGGAACAACAAACAGGATTTCTGATCCCTGTGGCCAGCAGATTGGCCTTCCTGCACTGAAATAGCAGATTAATTTAGTTGTATGATGTTTGAGACGAGGCTTGTGAAAACTACTGGGACCAACATGTCGTGCCAAAAATTTTAACTGGTGCTGACTTATAAAGATTATAGTGTTCGCTTAATCTGCAGCAGAGAGGCAGCTGAACAGTGCAGTCAGAAGAAGCAAAACACATGAGTTGAATCATTTTGCATGTAAGTACAGGTAATAACTGGCTGTCACCTAGTTTCTGCCACTTTCATAATGTTACACGAGTAGAAGCAGCAGGATGGAGAAGAGTTTAAACTTTAATAAATGTGCAGTCAGCAGAAATAATGTCAGGTATTTGCCGTGCTTATTAAACAGTTCTCTATGAAAAGGAGACTGCACGTTTAAGGACACTAGTTTGTTTTTTATAATTTTTTTCCCATTACTCATTAACACTTTGAGTAAAACTTAGCCTAAAATGATTGTTAAAGTTCAGATTGAAGAGCAGATGAAAGTGTGATGTAGCTGCTGACAGAAACTTTTGCTACAAATGTCACAGTCGCGTCTGATCACAGAGAAACGTTTTCAGATGGATTTGGTCTGTTAACGTAATAAAACTGTATTAATAGCCTTTTGTTGTCCTTCAAAATCTATCCTGTAATTTTACATGAGGTTAGACATGATTTTGGTCTGTTTAATGCCAGATCATGTAGGAAGATGAGCGACTCGGTATTGAGGAATACAAATGGTACTCTATTAGATTTCTCTGTCCCTAAAGAGTAAACTCACTTGGATACAAACAAAACTATTATTAGTTGTAGTTTAGTAATGGACTAGAATAGTAAGACTTCAGTTTGGGTGAAGAGGTGTGGTTGTACCTCTGACCAGATGGCATCAGTACAAAACAAGTGAGCAGGAGGTGAGGCAGGGCAGAGATGTCTGTGACATTTTTTTCTTTTTTAACTTCACAAGGTCTGAAGTGACCTTGTGAAGTATTTTTGTTGCTGCTTTTTTTTTTTACTTCTATAAAAGGATGATTAAGATTTGCAGCCCTTCCTGTGTTTTTGTTCTTTAACTTAACTAAACCTACACGCGTGACAATTACATGTTAACCTTGTGAAGTGTAAAATGAAGCTGATTATAACAACATAATGAAACTGAACTGATTCCTGTCACCTTGATAAATTGAGGAAACCTGAAAACCTGCTGACTTTGGTGTTACTGTACACTGTAACTAAAATGTTACAGTAACACTAACTAAAATGTTACAGTGTAACTAAAATGTTACAGTAACACAAATGTTACAGTAACACTAACTAAAATGTTACAGTGTAACTAAAATGTTACAGTAATACTAACATTTTAGTTAGTGTTAAATGTAAAATGTTACACTGTAACACTGTAACTAAAATGTTACAGTCTACAGTAACTCCACCCTAATCTCAGCCATTAGTTCGACTACTATTCTGAAGCCTTGAGTTTGGTATTTATAGCTGTCACCTTGTTGGTTTTTTGGATTCATGTAGAATCCAGGGACCTTTCATGGAATTATGGTGGTGACTTATCTCTCACAAGAAAGCTACATTATGGCTTATTGAGTTCTTTGTCTGCTTTGCTAGGGGCCATAATTCCCCAAAAGAACACTAGAATGTATTAAAGAATTAAAACAAACAAGAATATACTGATTAGGAAATGTTTACTGAGGTCTGAAATAATAAAAATACAAGTGTGCCGTATGCATTTTCTCATAATGGACTGGTACTAAGGATCGCTCACCTAATCACACACCTTCATACAAGCTCTTTTTTTCTGCGCTACCCTCCTGCTATATTATATAACAATCACACATACTCATCAGTTCGACCCGCTCTACCACCTGAGCCACAGCTACATCATAAACTTCTATACAATTAAATTTGCCGTTGCAGCTGGAGGAGTTGCCATCTGCTGTCTGTGCAAGCATTTGGCGTACAGGATCTATACTAAAAGATTTTTTTTGATCCCCTAAATGTGCCTCAATTTGAATATTTCAAATTAAATATAACAATGAAATCTTAAACTACATGGACAAAATATAGCCAGCTAACTAAATCAGCAGTCAGTTCGTCGGTACTTGCAGTCGCCCTGCAAAATGAGTCACTGAAAACCTTTAAATCCATAAACACATTATTTTAACTCATTTTACATATTTTTTTCTCTCTAAATATGAAAAAACCTCCAGTTCTCTTGTAGAGATTGTGTGTGTACAGCCTCCTGTTGCTGTTTTGGTTGAATGTAGTTGGAAGCTTTTCAGAAGTATTCATGCTCATAAATATGGGTGTGTTGTAGAGAAACCCCACAGATTTATTTTCCATGGTGTCTTAAAATCTACTTTTTAAGTCTTGTGCATTGAGAGTGTGTGATATTCTGCTGCAAGCTCAGTGAGTAATCGACCTACTCTCCCCTCAGCCTTCATACACCGTCCTTATTTTGTTTTCATATGTTAAACTAATTGTCTATATAGTACATATTTCTTTCATAAGGGTTCTTTTCTGTACTCTACGTCAAACTCTCTCATCTTTTGACGAGTATTAAAATTCCAGTATATTCCTAACAGCCTTCATACATTATAAATCATCTGATCCTCCTGCATCTTTTTCTTCCTTTCAGAAATTGCTCTTCATTCCCTCAGTATGACTGCCGCACACGGATCCGACTGACAGTCATTCAGAGCAGTGAAAGGCAACCATGTTTAATTACGCCTTCATTTCAGTGCAGCAAAATGTTTCCAGGCTGGTGTTAATTGATTTTTATATTACCGGAGACATAGGAAGCACTACTACCCTCCTGCTGTATTATTAGGAAAAATCCACTGTGCTCATTTAGTATTGACCCTAAAGACTCGCAGCTCCACCTCATCCACCCAAATCATTTGATGCCTCAAGTTAGAATTCTGTAAGGGGACTCATACCCAGACCCCTAACCACAGATCAGAATAAAACCTTCAAACATTTGATTAAGCCTAAGCAGTTTTAGCATGTAATTATTTGCTTTGAATTTGCAGTTTGGGATACATTGTTCAGCTCCTTTCACACTCGGCAACATACTAAATAGTCAGTGTGAATAGCAAGAAAAAAAATCTGCAATTTTAGAGGAAGAAAAGCAAAAACTATCAATAATCAGTCTTGCCTATTGCTGTATCGACTTTCCTTCCATTTAAAATGATTTCCTAACAGTCCTTCCTTTAAACTGAAGACTTCATATACACAGTCCGTCTTAGCTTTCAATGATTCTGTTTGCATTTTCCCTGCCTAAGTGTCTGTCATTCACACTTACCGAGTGCACTGATGTTTCTTTCCAACCTCAGCTGTCACCTCGTCTTGCTGCTGTTTATCTAATCTCCTCTCCGTCAGAGCTATTGTCGTTTTTTTTTAGTTTTTTTTTTTTTTTACTTTCACTCAGTTTTGTGCTCAACATCAGTCTTTGCCACAGAAACGAGCCTGCCCCTGTTGTCATGACGATGGGCACTTTCATCAGATCGGATCCGATTAGCGGTGCCGAGCAAACCGTGGAATGAAAACATGTCAAAGAGTGACCCGTCGTAAGGAGAGTGAGTCCCTCACGGAGGCTAAAAGACTAGAACGACTGATTTCAGTTGTCTCATTGCTGTTTCACTGAATTTAAGCGTGAATTGTTACTATTGTAACTGGAGTTCTCTGGAGTTGGCATGGTTTTATATTGCGCGTATCGACGGTGAGACATTGTGCTATCAGCTATATTCGCTTTTTTCTTCCTATATTCTTCAGGACATACCGTCTGATACATAATGCATTAGTTTCCTTAGGTGCCGCGTGCCTTTATGTTTGAAAGCCAGAGTTATCACCAGTGAAATATTAATAACCTGGCAGTCGAGCACCTATCAAAGCACCACTGACAACGTTAACAGACAGGCAGCCGTCACTGGGGGGAGTTTTGAGTTGCATGAGTTCCGGGCGAATTGACTTTTTGGCCATGTGAGATGTTGCATTTGATGAGACTCTGACAGCTCGAGTGTGAAGTTGGAGATGGACTGCGTGGTGGCCAAATGAGTGACGGCAACAAAAAAAAGTCCAGTGCGCAGAAGAGTAGGTAGCATCGTGTCAGTTTGTGACAGTTATCAATTGGTGTTTGTAGCTTTGGCCGTACTGACTAGTTTGTAGAATTACAGTAAGTTTTGTGAAAGCAGAGAAAAGCCCAGAAAAACAGGAAATGGTTAGTTTCTAGCTGGAGCTTTGTAGGTGCTTCTGGCAAATCCGAGGTGATAGCTGTCAATACACGTGACTTTTGCAGTGCAGATGCATTATTAACTGTGTTCTTGTAACTGACAGTGTTTATGAGCTTTTGGCAGATAGTCTGTAAAAGACACAAAGTCTTGATCAAAAATGATTTAGCCAGCACATCTTTTAGAGCTCAGCGCTAGACCCAAAGCCTGCAGCAGCTGATGTTGTGGGAATCGGATATAAAGGCTTTCACTGTAATCATATATTGTTCCGCACTTCCCATCAAGGTTGTTGGAAATCTAGCGAATAGGCCAAGAAAGGAAAGCGAGCCTCAAACATTTGTTCTGAACATTGTAGAGAACTATGATCGGATTTGTATTTATTTTTATGAATCCTGCTGAGTCCTGCTGCGCTGGCCATTTACACATGTCCCTCTTATAAGAGAAGTTACCACTTTGGAGAAAAACAAACATCTGATGCCTTTTTTAATGTGCACACATACATAAATATACACCTACTCACGGGTTACTGGTCAGTCCATAGCAGTCATGCACCCACACATGCATACAGCACTAAAAAGAGGCGGAGGGCGACATCGCCTTACGTGTATCTGGCATGTGCTGATGATTCAGTGTGCTATTAATCATGTTTGACAGAAATATAAACACAGATTTTCACAAACACGGAGTCATTTATTTACCGACCATCACCGCTAATGTGCGCAGACACCGACACATAATCTCATTACTGTCACGGGCGACACAAGTCATTAATAAAGTCGCATCAAAGACATCGTGTTAAGCAGAAAGGGAAACTTGTTTAACGCAGGGATATGATAAACAAAAATGGCTAAGCAGGTGAGTCTGACAGGAGGCTGGTGCGTAAAGGCGAGAAGAGCACTAATGTGTCGCTGGGTTAGAAGAGATTCATGATGTGTGTATGTGAGACACAAAAACCAGTATAGTGGTAAGAAACCAAAGCAGGAAGCAGCTGAGTGTTTGGTCTAAAAGTATTTTATTGGCTTTGAAACCATCAATGTAGTTTATCTGATGTTGTTAAGTGCAGAAGAATTTGTTATACATACTAATTCTAAGAAGATCCTAAGTCTGAGGTGTGCAGTTGTTTTAGTAGGTATACTGACTTTAAATAACTTCTCTTGCTTATCTGTAGGGCTCAGAACCTGAAGACTGTAGGTGGTTAACTGTGAAACAATAGAAGAGGTGTAATGTAGAGAAGCTTATGCAACAAAGGTGGCGGCTGCAGACAGCACACAGAAGTGTTGGATTTTATAGTTGCTTATACATTCACATCTCTAACAAAATAATCAAAAGATTCCTAAATGGTTAGAAACTCTTCTTATATGCAGTTAGTGTTTTATATAGGAACGCCTGAGAGGAGATGTAGTGTAGAAGACACACAGATGGAAAAAGGTAGGCAGCTGTGTTTTTTGCAAAGCGCTGTCAAGGGCCTAACAAAACAGCATCAGCTGCAGAGAAGTTTAGTGTAAAGGAATGTGAAGAAGAGAGAGAGAGAAGGCAAAAGCTTGCAAAGAAAGAGTCGGAGCACCCAGAGAAAGAGAATAAAATTAAGATCAATACATATCTGCAGCATCGTGTATTTTTGTCTTTGCGCTGAGGTTTAGTTTGGAATATCAATGGATACTCAGCAGCTCAGATGGCAGTGTGGGGTACGAAGGGAAGCATAAACAAAGTAGGAGACGCGGAGAGCTACACAACAGATAAGAGAAGCCGAAAGAGGCAGATGATGGAAATTAATAATGGCATGAGAGTCGCAGTGGCCCCAGAATATAGGTAGCAAAATAACAATACAAAATAGAAAGCCGTGACACATGGGAGGACTGACAAAGAGCGAGATTGAAAGCCAGAGAGAAAAAGTTGGACAAATAGGAAGACGGGGAAAAATGAGTTTCCACCCAGTGAGATGAGAGATTTGAGAAGGGCTGTGAGATAAATGAAGAAGTAGGGCGGCTGGTGTCGAGGGGAAGACCGGCAAGCCAGAAAGCACGACTGACCAGAATTGATATGAGAAGGTGGTCGACCTGCTTGTGCTTCAGAGATGAGGCGCGTCTGTCTTAAGACACACTCACAGGTAGCAAACAACAGAGTTATCAGCTGTGCAAAAGACAGGAAGCATTTTTCGCCTCCTCTGGCCCGCTGTCATGTCTGTCATTCCCCCTGCCTGCCTCTTTATTTCTCTAATTGCCATTCTGTCTATACCACGTCTCCTCTATTTGATGTCTGAATTGACATGTCTGGTAAAAGTAAAAACCGATTCAGTTTCTAGCCTCAGAGGACATGTGCAGAATGAATATGGCTGTATGTATATGTATATACAGCAGATGGAAACCCACATTTTGTGTTAAATATATAAATAAATAAATAATATATAAATGAATTGGGATATTTTTCTGCATCACTCCCAAAACATGAATTTTGGGCCAAAATGGAAACTTTTGGTGAACAGAATAAATTCTACCACACACACAGACGACACAGTTGTGTGATCTCAGTCAGTAGCAGCGCAGCATTTCCTCCTCCTGCTCTTATAGCACTAGAAGCAGATTGACAACCACCCAGGAGCCTGCTGGAGAAAAGGGGCCAGAGTACAATAATAGGTTTTTGTTTTAAAAAGAAAAACAAAAAAAACCTCACAGCCAATCATTTGAGTCGCTCGTGTTTTCGGAGGTCATTTGAGAGGTTGTCAGTTAACCTTATGAATCTGATTTTCAGTGAAAGAAAAATGACTCCTTAAATGATTCGAAAACACAGGCGTGTGTGACATGTTTTTAATGTGCAGACAGATTTGACCGAGTTGAAATACGAGCTATTCAAATCACAAAAGAGCACAGAAGCGTGGCTCTATATGCAAGTTGACTCAGCGGGGGATGGTGTCGCATGAGAAAAGTTTATCTGCAGGAGAAAAAATATTGGACGAGTATGCAGAACACCAGAGTGCATTATATAACTGCCACCTGGCGCCTGGGATTTGAGTTTTCTTTGACATAAATAGGCACAAACTGGTGTATGAATATTCAAAAGACTGGAGAAAATGAACTTGAATCAAACGGCTTACAGACTGTAGGCCAAACACAGACTCTCCTCATAGGTGACAGCTGTGTTTTATTTGCAGGTCAGTGGGCAAAGAACAGGAGTCATCAAATTGGGGTTCCCTGGGTCAGATTTGGAGCTAGATTATAGAAATGCACCGCTTCTCTTGATTGAATCAACAGTTGCTTTCTATTAAGTACTCTGTGGTTCTGTCACATTTGACAGACAGAGGCAAAATTGCAGCACTGCTTACAGACCAAACACTTTAAGAGGTGTAAAAAAGAAATACTTACAGGACTTAAATTATTTACTGCCGTTCTTTTTCAAGGTCAGATGAGCCCTGCTCCATTTTTATTCTATGATAGAGAAGGCAGGTAGAAGATTCAGAGTTGATCTCAAGTGTTGCACTTGCACATGGTAGGTGTTCACTGGAACTCTCAATGTAAGGTGCAGAAAGATGTTGATGCAAGTAAAGGTGGTCATCATCAAGCAAAAAAACAAACAAAATAAAAGTATCACAGGAAAAAAGGAGCCAAATCAGCTATGTAGTGCATTCTTAGAAAATTAGGAATGCACTGGCCAGCTCAGATTGAGCCAAATGCTGCACAACCGATTGGACAACGTTTCACAGTGCCGAGTTTTTGGGGCGAAGAAATGTGATATTCTTCAACGGTCATGTCAGTCACCTGATCACGAACCAGCAGAGGATGCTCTTTAGTGCATGAAGACAAAACTGAGCAGTAACTCGATGCAGGTGCAGTGAAGGCCTGGCCGAGCATCTCAAGGGGAGAAAAACACCATGTGGTGATGTCCACAAGTTCTTGGCTGCAAAGGATTTTTTTGAAAACCAGGGCAGTGCAGCGGTGTGGCGGTTAGCACTGTCACCTCACAGTGAGAACGTCCTGGGTTTGAATGCAGCCGGTGTGCCAGTTTTGTTATGTCTGCATGGGTTCTCTCTGGGTGTTCTGGTTTCCTCCCATAGTCCAGGGACTGGGTTAATTGTCGAGTGCAAGCGGAAGAAAATGGATGGATAGACGGCATTTAAAATGATCCTTTGTGTATTTTCACAATAGTGTTTATGTCTGAAATGTCTAAAATGACTGAACTTTCAAAGCTTCCAGTTCTGACCAACACGTACAGCATGAAAGAGCCTGCATTTGTCCCGCAGTTAGGAAACTCACATTATTACAAAAGCAAAGTGAATTAAAAACACTGTAATTATATGTGCATACAGTACATTAGTCCTCCTCACAAACCATTGCATCATTGCTTAGTTGTGTTTTCTTCTTTATAGACGGAATTATTGATGTTTCCCATTGTTATAGCTAACAAGTTTAAAAAAATATTGCAGAGACTTTGAACTAAATGGGAACGTTTTTATGCTTACGGCCTATTTGTGTGGTTTAAAGTGCTTGCACACTTGGTTCAGTTCATTTGAAGGGACACTGCCTGCAGTGTGAACTAAAAACACAGATTGAATCTATCAAAAAATGTACATTTGATGATTCTCTGATAGCAGAAAGCGATTTTAGCAACAATTTAAACTCCAAACTGCCGTTCAAAGAAGTGTCACACAAAGCATGTTTTAGGCTGTGATTAAGAAATTTGCATAAGCCTGTTTTTTTTTTGTTTGTTGTTTTTTTAACCCCACTACACTATTATGTTAAGAGCAGTATTAACCCACAGCCCTTAGTCTAAATGGTTGGCACTTATAGTGGTTTGAGCTCAGCGCTTCCCAAACACATACACCACATTAGCAACAGAGCTAACATGTAAGGTGCTTCCTGTAAACGGGGGCAATTCTTTGTTCGCCGTCTTACACAAACACACTTCAGCACACGCAGGTTAAGTAAAAAGCACAGAGGTAAAATAGATGCAGGAAATTAACTGGATGTGGTTTTTAAAAACCGCTTAAAAAAAAAAAACGCTCTTATTGAGTGTCAAATAAAAATTCTCACAGACATAGGATGTCTTATTGCTTTCAGCCCGCCCTAAAAGCAATAAGAACTCAGGAAGAGGAGGAAATATTGTCTGCCTAAGTTAACTTTTTCTCCTCCAACAGGCTCTGCAGTCTTTTATTGCTGCAGCTGGACTTGTGAACTGAGTATCCATGTGTTAATTTCAGTCATCTAATGCAATATAATCGCCGTCGCTTCCTCCTGCACACCGTCCCCTCTTTAATTTTGCTTGCTTTCTTCTCATCTTCTCTGTTGTGTTTCAGGTGGAGCTGGAGAGAGGGAAGATCCTCCACATCAAGGCCTTGGCACTGGGTGACCTGAACAAGGCCGGGCAGAGAGAGGTCTTTTTTGAGCTCAACGGACAGCTGAGATCTGTGCTTGTTAAAGACACAGTCGCCATGAAGGTACGCAGGAAATGTTTGGGGAGAGACGTGAGATACAGCTGGGAAAGTGGACGGGTTGATGACGTTGCAGAGAAATTAATACTTTTAATCAAAGGACAAACTTGCGAGTTGGTAAATGATGAATAACCGATAGACTGGATAGTTTGAGTGAAAGATGGATATCCTTGAATTATAATTGTATAAAGCATGCAAGGGAAGATTCTTGAAAATTGTTTGGCACGTTGAAGTCGGATTTGAAAAGAAAAACAGATTTCGTGACAGACAGTCTATCCCTAGTGATTTTTATTCATAGAAACAGATGGTTGTGAAGTGTAGAAGGGGACTCAGCAGGGAGGAACATTTCAATGGGCAGTTATGACTATATGGATAGATCACTGCCTGGATGAGTGGATAAACGGCGACAGGCGTGTGTGGGGGTACTTGGAAGAGTGACTGACCAGACAGATGGATGCGTTATTTTTTGTCTCGTCTCTTCACCCAGGAAATGAAGTTCCATCCCAAAGCTCAGAAGTCCATCCGGGGTCAGGTGGGAGCACCGATGCCTGGAAAGGTCCTAGAGGTCAAAGTAAAAGTTGGATCCAAGGTCAGTCGATTTAGGGTTTTTACAGTTTTTCCCTCCTCATCATGTGATCTCTCATTTCAATTGAAGTACTTCTGCTTTTTGTAATTGCTCTCAATGTTCTAACATTTGGATACTTGATCTGATCCCGTTGAGTCAATACAAGTCCTTTTTTCAAAGATTGTCTCTTTGGCCTCAGCAGCAAAATTCTTTTCTGTAAATAAATAGCAAGACAGTGGGAATAAATAACAAACAGGACAAATGTGTTCAAAGCGAGAGAAGGGCACATTGGAGAACAAAGTGCTTGGAAGTAGTGCACGCTGAACCTGAGACATCGTCAGAAGAGTCTTGTGCGCACTAAAGAGAAAAACCTCAGACATTGCTGTAGTAGAATCTAAATTTCAGAGTTTCATGAGACATAAACATCCAAATTTAAACCAGCTAGTTTTGTTCATCGATCTGTACATTTGACATTTTTTTATTGAGCTGTGCTTGCACTTCTTACAGGTGGAGAAAGGTCAACCGCTGTGTGTCCTCTCTGCCATGAAGATGGAGACTGTGGTCAACTCCCCAATGGCTGGGACCATTAAGGCTATTCATGTCACACCCGATGCTTCCCTGGAGGGAGATGACCTGATACTGGAAATTGAAGAATAGAGTGCAGGGGAGGAGTGGCAGGAGGCAGGCGTTCAGACGATATGATCCCGGAAATGGTGGCAGCTGGAGAAATGGGGAGAGAAATGAGGAGGAAGAGGAAGACGGGCGTTTGTGGCCCTAGATATGTACATATTCCTTTGGGTGCACTGGGGGATGCACATTGAGGCCGTATTCATATCCAGATACCTGATGGGAGCAAAAATGTACGACAGTCCAAAACGGTGTATTGATTAGAAGAAATTTACTGAGTCCCCTGTTAAAGTAATTCCATAGTTGTGGTATTTAACTCAAATAATGGCATCTTTGCGCACATCCGTCAACTTGTGGAAAATAGCATTAAATATTTTAGAGTAAGATCATATATTTGAAGTGTGATACATTCCACTGCTGAAGTCTTAATCTAGTCTTAATGTGAGCTAAACGTATCTAACGCTAACAGGGTTTAACTACTTGCATTGCTGTTGCCTCACACATTCAACGTGAGTAGATTGAACTTTTTGTCTCTGACTGCTCGGTGATTTCATACTTTGCTGGTTTCAAAAGAGAAGAATAGACTTGTGGATGTATTACACAGTCGCTGTTGCTCATATGGGAACAATCTTCATTGTTTTTCTTTGTTCACGGTGCATTCTGGGAATGTGTAATCACTGTAGCATTTAGGCACAACCCCCCCTCCCCAACATTTCCTTAGAAATGACAGCACAGTACACTGAGGGGCTGAAGAATGAAATCACATTTGGTCCATCTGGTTTTTAGACCATAGTTTTTTATGGGGTTTTATTGCAAGAAGAGAAGCACAATAAAGATGGCTTGTTGACAAGGGCGCACCAGAAACATCTCATGTCGAAGGCCAGTGAAAGTAAGTGGTTTCCTTTTTTAAAAGATCTCTGCAGGTGTTTTCTTACTCATGTCTGATTTTAACCCCCACCCACCCTCAAAATGTGGATATATGCAAATCGGATTAGCGTTGGTTTGAACATGGCTCTTAATTCAAAGCGTATCTGTATGAATATTTAGAGGTATGTCGACACAGACGTGGCGTTTGAGGTCTTTTTAGAGTGTCTGGTTTGTGTGATGTTGGAAAAGTTGTCAGAGAAGCAGTTTGACGGTCTCTTCAGAACCAGAGATTATGGCGGATGGTCTGTCTGCATGGGGATTTTCAATGCTAGGTGTAAATGGGATTACATGGTGCTGTAATGGAGCCATGTGATGTTATTTTCTGAGGCTCTGCTGATTAATTTATGGATTAATTCTCTGTCAAATGATGTTAAATTAGCCGGACTAATAAGGGACTCTGGAGACTCCCAGCAGCAGCAGCACTCTGCTTTATACATCTATGTGGGTGTGTTTGTACCAATGAGTCAATGTGCACGCGTATGAGAGCAAATTCAACCCCTCCCCCATAACACACCAGCTGATATTTAAATGTATTCACATGCACACCATACTCTGATGCAAAATATCCAAACTAGCCCCTAAGTGCTGTCTGGATCACAGCAAATAAATCTAATCTAGTGCAGAGGACTGTGGTTTTAGCTCTATAATCACTGTCCAGCACATTTAAAAACCAGTGAGAATAAACAAAAATTAGACTCAGTTTTGCCCCAGTCTTTCCTGCAGGCCTTTCACCCTAAAAAGCGATGACTGAATGTTGAATTACTCTGACCGGTGACAGAACAATCACACATCATCTGCAGAAAGTGTCAATGTTTGCTCATAAGGCAGTGAAGCATGCAGTGTTTGGGACAGCGAGCCAGGAGAGAGATCACAGCAGATTCCTTTCCCCAGATCATCTGTGCTCCTTCACAGAATACACTGATTGGGGGACAAAATTAAAATATCACTTTGTACTGCACTGGATTATTTCCAGCAGTTTTGCTCCATTACCTCTGAGAATGAATCCGCTTTCGAACCGTGCATCAATACTGAGCAGCGACGCCGTAGTTAATTGGGACTCTGTCTCCTCGCTCTCCCAGGCCACTGCAGTGCCTCGCTGTATCTCCTGGTTTATCATGTTTGACTCTTTTCAAAGAGACAAACTTGTATTGGTGGGATTTTTTTTTTATGAATAAGTGTTTCTGACAAGCTGTTGCGCAGTAATGTTAAAGTTCCCGCCTCCTCTTCTGGTTAGCGATCCTCGCTTACCTGCTTTCTCTGCCTCATCTACCCAACCACCTTTTCATTTATCCCTCCATCCCCCTGTCGCTTCC
Organism: Pundamilia nyererei; assembly: GCF_000239375.1. Classification (NCBI taxonomy): domain Eukaryota; kingdom Metazoa; phylum Chordata; class Actinopteri; order Cichliformes; family Cichlidae; genus Pundamilia; species Pundamilia nyererei. Next base: position 641,973 of record NW_005187612.1, read on the forward strand.
CTCTGTGTATATTTGCACATGTTAGATGATAACAGCAGTTCATGCAATAAAGTTTCAAGGCTTCTCTTTGTCTTAGCCAGCAATCATTCTAACAGACATGCTTATGACAATGTACTACTGCTCTGTCTCGGGGAAAGAAGAATAAATTGGAGAAAAAGTACACACAGCTGGAAAATGTTATTTGTTTCAGACAAGGGGATATAATGTCAGCCTATTCTGGAGCTCATGCTATCTACAGCTGAGCTGTCAGAATATGAAAATAGGGTCTGTGACATTTCCATTTTCCTTGTATCACGTCTTTTTTTTATGAAACAAAGCTGTTTATTTAGCAGAAATACTGCCTGCTGATTTCTTTCTCCATTACACCAAATGTTCACATTTATCAAGGGTTCGTTTGTCTTCTAAATCTACATTTCTTTCTAGTTTACTGTTGTAGTTTACATTTACCTGTTCTCAGTATGTTTGGGTCCTTTGAGAGACTCTGAGCTGGATTGCAAAAGAAGGAAAACGGATTGCATCTCAAAAATAAAAATAAAGTGATATATGTTCTCTGTACTTACAAATAAAGTTAGCTCTAACTAAATCTGAATCGTGTTGGTGTGCCTTGTATATTCTACCACAACACTGAAACTATTGACAGGTGCGTAACATCAGTGATCTTGTTACGATGTGATGTCCTTCCGGCAAATCCTGGGTCCTTGATTCATTTCTTTGACACGTCGGAAACGCCATGTTGCAGACCAAGCACCCACCCTGACAGCAGCAGCAGGGAGATGGTCTCCACATACAGTTGAAGGAACACAGCAAAGAGCCCAAGTCTCCAAACTCCTGAGTCGAGCATCCACAGGTTGCCCTCTAACAAGATTGAGTCCTGTGGGTCATCAAGAGTCTCCGTGGATCAAAAGCTCTGCTGCTACCTGCTAGACACCTGCAGACGTCCCACGTCCCTGCCTGGGTCAGAGCAGTTTTCTCAGTGCACCTTCCCATTATTAGGCGATTATTTTGTGGCTAATTTTAGTAAAACCATTAGCACTGAAAGAAAAGCACAAAAGGCTCGAGTGGAGGGCAGCTTTGGTCTTTAAGAACTAATAATCTCAGAGTCCTTCGGTCAAAGTTTCCCTACAAACGTCGCGCTGATCTTCTCAGCTGGAGCAAAATGTGTATTTTATCTGAAAGCTGGAGTCGTGCAATTCATATGAAGCTGTCAAATCACAGCCCTTTCAGAACAATGTGTCCCACCAGTAATTAGATTTCACCAAGTGGGGGAAAAAAACTTGGCATATACTGAAATCCTGCTGATCAATGCAAGAAAATTATACACTCCGGTTTTCTCACCTTTGTTGCTGGAATGTGACAGGATCTGTTGGTGTGCTGGAGGCAGGCTGTTTGGGTTATTTTACATAAGTAGGTTCATGTTGTTTTCTCAGCCCACCCCTGCCTCTTATTAGCATTCAATCCGAGTGTGGTTGCGTTGAAGGATTTTTTTTTTTTTTCTTGATACTTTTCCAAATAACTTGATTCGTGTGTGGCAGGTTATGCACCTCCTCTGACACCCTGCTGTCTTTAAAGGGGTTCAATAGATCTGATTATCTACTTATTAACCGCACCAAATCACTCAGGTTTGTAGTTCAACTGGCATTATTGATCATGCTTCACTTACTCTGTGCATGCTTGCTGGGTGGATGCTGGCAGCTGACGCTGGTTGACATTCTCAAACTCCTCCATGGATCTAGTGACTCGGAGCGTCGCTAAGCCATGCGCGGTTGGCTTGCATCCACTCGGTAAAGTAGGTTAACTGAAGGTGGTGAGGGAGGAAATGGTGCCAGGATGGAAGAATAGCTTGGTGCTTAATTGTCGTCAGATTAAATCGCAGAGGTAATTTTGTGATAAGATGGATGTTGTGACCCACTTTTCAGCTGATTTGAGTGACGGCCTTGATTAATAATAACTTAATCAAATTTGCATATGTGGAAAAACAGAGATGGATGATAACAGTCGGCTATGACCTTGATTGGTTTCCTGATGTCGCGTGAAACAAACACGGTAAACGGTTTGAGACGGTCCTACAGCAGCTGCCTAAAATTAACCAATGTCAGCTGAAGGGACGTTCAGTGTGGGTAAACCCTTTACCTGAAGGACTCCAACTCAACACTAACCTTTCTAAATGTTACTGTATTACCCAGATGGGGGGGGGGGCTCTCATTTTCAAACTTCCAGCACATTT
>NW_005187612.1:644683-653360 GCF_000239375.1 Pundamilia nyererei
ACAGGTGCTCGTTAACCTTCTGCTGCCACAACAGCCCTGACCCGTCAAGTCGTGGGCACCATTAGATCCCCAAAAGTGTGCTGTGGTATCTGGCACCAGGATGTTAGCAACAGACCCTGTAAGTTGTGAAGTGGGGCCTCTATGGATCGGGCTAGTTTGTCCTGCACATCCCATATTTGCTTGATTGGATTTAGATCTGAGGAATTTGGCAGCACTACTCAACACATCCAACTCCTCAAACCATTCCGGAACCACTTTATCCGCACATTACCCTGCTGAGAGAGGCCACAGTCATCAGGGAATACTGTCCAAAAAGGTGTACATGGTCTGCAGCAATGCTTAGGCAGATGGTATGTATCAAAGTAACATTCACATCGATGGCAGGACTCAAGGCTTCCCAGCAGAACATTGTCCAAAGCATCAAACTGCCTCTGCCAGTTTGTTTTTCCCTGTAGTGCATCCTGCTGTCAGGTGTTCCACAGATAGGCGATGCACATGCACCTGGCCATCCATGTGATTTATCAGATCACGTCACCACCTGGTTCTCCATTGTTGGTGCTTTCAGTGGTGAACAGGGGTCAGCATGGGCGCCCTGTGGCTTTGCACACACATACAGAATAAAACTTTGATGCTGTGTATTCTGACACCTTTCCATTAGAACCAGCATTAACCATTTTGACAATTTGAGCTATAATTGGATCCCCATTATCCTGTCGTTCGTTTGCCACTGTTGCTTCCCATTTTGATAGATACTGACCATAGCAGACTGGGAACATCCCACAGGAGCTGCAGTTTTGGAGATGTTCTGTCTTTCCATCACAGTTTAGTCCTTGTCAAATTCGCTCAAATCCTTACAGTTGTCTGTTTTTCCTGCTTCTAACATTGAGGATGTTTTGTCTAATCAGTGTATATGTAGAAAGACTTTTACTAACAAGCTTCCCAGAGATTTTCCCCATAATAATAGAAGGGGATGATTTTTGCTACCACTCCTTTAACTCATTTTTCTAAAAAGTTTTAACACATTTCATTCAGACAAAGTTGGCGAGATTTCTTTTGAAAAGAAAAAAATCCTTTACTTATACCTCGGATTCATCTCCAGCAGTCGCTTTCATAAATTTAACATTATTCATGACCACCTACAGGATGGAAAAAAGCGCACGTCCTAATCCCCCATCTTTAATGTGCATTTCAGCAGGATGTCTCAAAATGGTCAAATCATATCTAACTCACCTAGCACAGTAAAAGTAATTTTTAAAAACGCAGTTGGACATCGTGCGTTTAACTTCAGCACCGTTTGCTGTTGAAATGAACATTGTTTCCAAAAATGAATTTTTAGTAATTGTACATTTTCATCTTCCCATTCTACCAAAATGTTCCCTAGAGAGCTAGAGACCACGATCTCTACCTCACAGGTGTCCTGTAGACCTTTTGTATGGAAAGACTTTCAAATATCAGAAGGGGACTGATGATGCCCGTGTCTCCGTAAACCGTGATGAACCAGCATGCACAAAAGCAGGACCCTGGCCATCATTAAGACTCCTGCGCTTTCCAAACCTCTTTAAAAGGATCCATCTGAGGGCGGTCTGGTGATTAGGGTAAATGGACTTCTCTGCTCCAGCTTTCTATACTACAAACCTCACTCCTCCGTTCATACAGTGAACACATCAGGAGCAACTCAGGCTTCAGTATCTTGCCCAAGGATACAGTGCAGCAACAAGGGATTGAACCACCAACCTTTCAAAAAGCGGACAGACACCCCAAGGCTGTGACGTATTATTCATGTTACATGCCCGGCAGCTGGAAATGCAGGATTGAAAGGTTTCCCAGGATAAATGTGAGCAATAAACAGTTGTGTGGATACTCGGTCACCCTTGCTTCTGAGGGAACTACTACAGTGCTGTGCAAAAGTCTTGAGCCCCTCATTTCTTTATTTTGCTTCGAGGGAGACACTTTCTTGCTTTTTCTTTGTTTTTTGTTGTGGTCTTGTTTTTTTAAGTGGTCTTGAGTAACAGTTCTCAGAGTTTCTCAAAGATGGTCTTTGGACTGATGGTCCTTTGACTATGGTCTTTGGACATTGCCTGCTTTTCCACTTCGGGGTTTTTATGTTAAAACACTTGACCTATTCAAGCACCTAACTAAAGGGATGAACCAACATTGTGTTTACACATAACGGCAAAGACTGATTTGAAATGAGCTCTTTGGTACTTTGTTACTAGCAGGCTGTTGGAAAAACACATCATTTGTTCCCAATTGTTTATCTGAATGCATAAAACATTAGATAACAGTTTGATGGGCTTAAAATAGTATTTCTGACCCAACAAGATGTTTCCAAAGAGCCACCAGACCCAAAATATGCCAGCCGACTGACTAATGCTTTCAGCTTTGCTTAATGTAAGCAGACAAAAGCAGCTGCAGCAACATGTCACTACTGAGAAGCCGAAGCATGTGCTGCTTAATAACTAAACTTACCACAATGAGTTTCTGCTGGTTTCACAAAAGGCCGATACATTAGCAGGACTGAACATTCAGAGAGCTTTTCTTGTTAAAGCCTGTGTTGTTTACACCAACTTGAGGGCTTATTCTTCTTTTACTCGAGCACTGCTGCCTTCTATAGCACTTCACCTTTAATTATCTCGCTTGGCCACTCATAAATGGCACGAATGGCGCTACTATATTAAGCATTTCTCTAAAGTGTGAGTGAAATACCCTCAACTCTGAATTTTTAAGTGGAACACTCAATCGAACCCATAAAGCAACAATGGTTCGTCTCGTCACATCACAGCTAAATCTGCTGTAAGACGTTCAGATTTTACTGAAATACAGGGAAAGGTAGGTTTTGCCCACAGTGGGCAGCTTTTCCTTCTGTGGGTCAAAGCCCTGCTTTGATGAGGTCTGAGCATCACAAGGAAGGCAGATGATTTCATTTCGTTTGGTCTTGAGGTCGCACGTGAAATTTCTCATTTGGATCCCCAGCTGAAACTACGACCGAGCGCTAGAGTTCAAGTCCCTTTGATGTATCCCTTTTGTGTCTTTTCACCGTCCAAACAGCCAGCTAATGCTTACAGGGTAGAGCTGTGAAGTCTTGGCAACTCTGCGTGTCAAACACCTTCTGAAGAATATCTCTAGTTTTGGCAGACGGTGTGGCAGCAGCTGTCCGTGGAGCCAGCTTTCTAACCCGTGCGTGAGTCTTTTACATGGGCCACGGGGGTCCGCTGCTCTGTTGAGGTGCAACTTTCCCTTCTAATCCCTTTGCTGCTGTTCAATAATCCCTTCACTGCTTGCTTTGCTGCTTTCTTTGCTGTAATCCCTCTGCTTGAATAAAAAGAGAATAGACAAGGAGGATGGGGTACACAGTGTCTCACACAGATGGGATTGATGGCTCTGTCACTCACTGAGCCTCCTGTCAATCAGCACAGCTGGGATTTGATCCATCCAGCCACTGATGCTGCCCAGTTGCTGCCGTTTCCCAGCGCTCCAAGAGCCAGCTCAGATAACAAAGTGAATGATTCTAATCAGTGAAAATAAGCCCGAGATATGAAATGCATGCTAAAAAGCTCACGTATGAACCGACGCAATACAGCTGATGAAAGCTCGGTCGGTGAAACAGCAGCAGTGGATACACCATCATACGTGGGCTACTTTCAAATGAGGGATTTCATCAAGCGCTCCCCCGGCAGGTGTGGTCCACTGCCATCTCCATTTCGTTTCCATTACTCCCTCTTCAAAGATTGCTTGTGGGGACAATTTTACACCTGTCTGAGAACCGTCAGCCAGGGTGCACGCGGGGCAGTAAAAACATCCCAACCTACATGTTCCCAGAGAAATATCCCAGTCGGCGTGATGGTGACATCCAATTTGCCCACAAACGATGGGATCATCGTTTGCAAGGTGCAAGCCACCGAACACTTGGGATGCAGACTGGGTTCCAGTCTGCATCCCAAACTATCTTCCCAGAAGTCTCCTGCTCCAGCTTCAGTTGCTTCATTAGACATTAACAACACAGCAGTGCATCACAAAGCCACGGGCGACCCTCACGAGTGACGACTTAACAATGCACACATCAATTAAGCAGGCGGATCGATGCGGCGTGCTGACCACACTGACAAGTTCAATTTCTGGTGAACGCCATCAAATGATGGCCAGTAGCCGGCCACGACAGGGATCGCTTCCGATCACCTCCTGAGTCACTCTGTGTCAAGCACTTGTGATGCGACAGCTTAGTGACACCCTGCGCTGATGGTGCGGGTAAAGATGTGTGTCAGTGTGTGACAGAGAGTGGGAAATGGAGTGTTTATGCAGCATGTGTGTATGTGATGAGACATCTCATTAAGTGCTAACACCGCTCCACAGAACCCGCTTAGCCTCAGGTGTCACAGAGAGCACACAGACACACACAACTGCTCCTCGCTGCAACACATCACTGTTTTTAAAGTGTGTGTTCCAGTGTGAGTCGGTGCATGTGCAAAAGTGTGTGAAAGTGTGACCTCTCTTTGCCACTGTGGCTTTAAAACGCTCACGCTTGAATCAAAGCACTGCAGCAAACACAAGAGAGGAGCTGAAGAGCAGAAGCAGAGGCGCGCACAGACACACACACACACACACGCAGCCAGACGGGGAGGATTCAATGCGACAGAGCCAGAGAGCAGGCAGAGAAAGGGAGGAGAGCGGCTCAGACTGCGACACGGAGCCGAGACGGGATTTAAGGAATGAAAAAAAAGCAACGAGAGCGAAGCAGATCAAACGAGGAGAGCCAAATCGCTCCTCATTTCTTTTTATTCACGTGCGTCAGAGACACGGTGCCGATCATTAGATGTCTTTTTGCGCCGCTACATCATCCTCCACCTCGGTGTCAGAAATATTACTGTTACCGTGGCAACTGGTGTGTTCAGGGCGTAAGACTGCGACGCTGTAAAAGAACAAACAGTCCAAGCGGGCTCTTTATCACTCCCATCTTCTCTTGAGCACATGCACGTCCGTGCACCTTCTGTCCGGCGTGTTACCGAGGAGAACAGGAGCAGATCACGGCAAGCTCGCGCACTCTAACATAGACCAAACACAGACAGCTCGTCTGTTGTTCGAGCGAGTGATGCACAGTAGCTTTGACTTAGAGCTGGTGTGAGGAGGCTCGGCGTGTGAGGAGGCTCAGCTGAGCTGGCAGCCTGAGAGCTCCACCTGTGGCAAATGTCACTTCCTACAAGATCAGACTCCAGGCCAGAGGCTCCACCTGAAAACACTGCTCCACTGTTGTCACCAAGCTGGCAGCGTTTCCTCACAGAGAGGGTGTTCTGTGAAGGCAGGGCTGATTTATAGTCAGCCTTTCGATGCACTAAATCATACATTTGAGTGACTGCTCGGCCTTGTTTTGTGCAAGCTGTGTCATCGCAGTACATCTTACTTTGTAATTTCATGTTAATTAACTGCTGTCTAGCAAGGTCAGTCTGTATAAAGTAGGGATTTCCCAGCAGTTAAATATTAGAAAAAGACTCATAAAAAATATTAATATTGTCCATACAGACATTGCGAGTGTTATTAAGAGCTATTTGAAACTGTTAATCATGACCGATAATTATGTGATGCTTTGCAGGATGTGTAATATTACACACACACACACACACACACACACAGTGTCAGAGTTTGCTTGTGCAGGTCTCATCTGTTTACTTTTCACTTTGCATGTTTACAACTTCCAATCACAGAGAGAGGGAGAGGCCGCCATCTGTCTGGGCTTCCTCTGCAGCTACTGGATTCATAACATGTTTGGACCAGCGGTTAACCAGCAATGCATGTTAATAAAATATGAATAGTTAGTTTAACCAACTAGTATTTGTGGTACTGATTAGTAGCAGGGGCAGCGGTGTTTAAATGTCCTGTGGACACATTCCCAGGAAAAATCCTAGTTAGTTTTCTTTTTTCCCCCCCAAGAGTATTAACTGAGAAGAACACCATGACCGGATTGAAATCCATAAAAGTCTTTAAATAAATATTGCACACTGTTAAACAGCAAGCAGTACTAATTATTGAGCATCCACTCGTGCTCATGTAGCCAGAGTGGCTCCTGTCAAGCTGTTGAACCATAAAGGCCTGATGGAGTGCTCTCATCTCTGCAGAGGACTTTTTAAACTCAGAGTAAGAGTTGGATCCTTAATCACCTTACTTGCTTTATTTGGCAGGACAGTATGGAGAGACTTCTTTCATTTCATAATGACGTGCAGGAGGTGATATGCACAGCTGTGTCTACACTACGTTTGCAGATGGATCCTCCCACAGTTTGGAGTGCTAGGGCAACAGTCTCTTTAGTAAATGAGAGGATCCAGTTTTTGATTTTGACCAATCGGGAGCGCTTCTGAGAGCGTGTTGCGGGATACAGGGTGAATGTTTGTGGAGGAAAATATTTTAAAGTTACAGCTACGTCACTACACGGTGTACAAAAAGTGTGTATCGTCAATAGTAAGTGTCGAGTTGAACAGCAGCATTTTTCATCAGTAATGTACACAGCCAGAGCAGTGTACATGCTGTTGATGGTTTTCCCATTTTCATAATTAAATTCAATACCGTTTTTCTGCTTAATTGAATTTTATATTGCGCCAAATCACAACAGCAGTTGCCTCAAGGTGCTTTATATTGTAAGCGCACGCTTGGTGACAGTGAGAAGGAAAAACTCCCTTTTGACAGGAAGAAACCTTCGGCAGAACCAGACTCAGAGAAGTGGTCGGTGGTGAGGGGAGGAAGGCAGGACAATAAACACAAACACTGAGGAAATGTGAGTGAAGAAGAAACAGCCCCAGCAGCCCGGGGCGAATGCAGCGCAACCAAAAGGAGGATTCGTGGATTTCCCAATAAGCTAAGTGTCTCTCACACAGGGCTGAATTTCATACACATGTTCATGTGTTCGTATCCTGCAGTCAGTAAGAGCTCAATCTTGGATAAGCAGGAGGTGACAGCAGGTTTAACCTGATGGGAATGAGGACAGTGTGTTAGTACAAATGGGCATTAAAGTGTTAAATTGGAGCTTTTTCTCTTTTATTTAGAAACTAAATGACAGTTTGATTCTTTATTATTCTCAAATATTATTAGAATCGGCTGTAATAAGAAAGTGAAAGCCTATATATATACCAGGGGAACTATTAAACACACACACGCCTGAGCACTCAACCTCCTAACTGCTTCCAGTTCACTTTAGGTGGTACAGCTGTCTTGTTCCCCAGCATGGGGCACGTGTAATCCCTTAGTCATCGCTCTTAGAGAGCATTAAAATACCTCCTAGTCAGGTATTCAACTACAAATGTACCTCACAATCAGACTTTTTGTGTACTCCTCTGCGTGTACCTACATTTAACAATCAGCAGCTCCAGTACCATAGAAAGTAAAGCAGACTAAAGGCAGGCTGTGCTGTGAGTGCTGCTCTATTTTGGAGGGGGGTGTCTCAAGCTATCACTGTGCTATTCATCCACAGCTGGGTGGAAGAAGTAACTGCTCCCTGAGAGCTGTCAGAAGTCATCCTGGGAAATCAGCAGCTTAAGTAGAAGCAGGTGAAGCATAAGTGGATACGAATAAATAAATAAAATAGAAATCACTGTAAATTACAACACTTCATCGCAAAATGACTCCAAGAAGGCGTCATCACAGACAGATGATGCGCAGCTCTTCAGTGAAGGAGCCCTCCACGAAGACAGACGTGCCGACGGAAAAAGTGAGCTTAGTTTGGTTATTATAGCTAAATTATGGCTGCCACATCTAAACGGAGCACGGACCTCGTTTGAATGACTCGAGTCGATTCTGGTAAGTACGGCAAGCGTGATCTAAAATTCACGTCCTGCTGGCCTTTCACATTTACTCGTTACTTACTCTTAAATTAAACTCGGAGTAATTTTTAGATTCCCGTCTGTAATTTAATTAATTGGGTTCACAGCCGGTCTTACAGTTTCATGGCATTTTCACCTAAATGAACAAGCTGAATCCACACACACACACACACACACACAAAAATGCACACAACTTTCAGATTATTATGCGCTCAAGCTGCCAGACTGGCCAAGCGTGTGCAACACTTGATAACCCGTGTTACTGCAGCATGATTTAACTACGCCAAAGAGCTTCTTGTGAAGCTTTGAAGGGTCAAGATCTAGATTTGAATCCTGTTTCACTCTCAGCAGTGCTGCGAAATGCACTGTACCGACTGTTGATGTAGTGCAGCGATAATAAAGGTGACGAATAACATCACAGGTCGCACACAGACATATGCACCGGCCTTATCCATCTTTCTTATCTGCCTCATCCCTACGCACACACTCACACAAACACACTATGGCACAGAAGTTAATTTTCTCTCTGATCTCCTGGTGTCACTAGTGTTGAATACTTGTATAAATTAGGATAATACTGAGGCGAAACTCAGAAAGAAATGAGTGAGTTTAAGGTTTTTTGTTACGATAATTGAGGGGCTTTGATGTCTGACGGGAAAAAGTTTCTACTAAAAAACTGGAACACGAAATTAGAAAGTAGAAGTGTCTAATTTTCTCCAACGCTGGTTCTTATTAGCAACTACGACATAGTAATGCCCACGGTGGAGACACAGGAACAGACACTGAGAAGAAATGTCATTAATGAATGTGAACGCGCACAAACACACATCTGCTGCAGTCTGTAGCCTTAAAATGAATAGGTTATTTTATTGTTT
>NW_005187612.1:654216-655190 GCF_000239375.1 Pundamilia nyererei
TGCAGAATGAGTGTGTTTGTTAAATATTGTAGTGTTTTGCTGACGCCCTCGACATATAACAGCCTTCCATATAGCATACGCGAGTCTTTTAGATTCTCTCTTTTGAAATGTGGAGAGCGCACGTGTTCAATGAGAGCGAGCGAGAGCGCAAACGCACATCGGTGGTTAAAGACTAGCATTGACTGTGGTAAATTAAACACCCTCATTAAGATGGCCTCGTGACCCAGTAAACAAAGCTGTGGTGTGTGTGTGTGTCCGCACACAACACGTTTAAGTGATCGTGCTGCATGACTCAGTGAATCACAAGGTGGGGTGGCCTAAGTATCTACAGTATAGCAGTCTGGATGCAGAGCTCAGATATTTCACACTTTACTCCCACTCTGAGCTGAAAGATTTTATTGTAACAAAGTCGGATGATTAAAGCTCTATTAAGTGATATTTTGGATTCTTGAGATTAATAAAATGCCTCAGTTTAATGTGAAAGGGGCTGCTTGTGCCAGCCCTCCTAAGAATTAACCTTTTACTCAACTGGAGCTCTGAGTAGCTTTTAACCACATGAAGCACCATTGTCTGGCTGCTGCACAGACCACACTGTGGAGCCTCTAATAACACTCTGCAGCCGTTTCCAGCACGCACAAATCACACGATTGATGATGTTGTCCTGTCGCTCTCTTCTCTCACCACTCACCCCCAACCAATCACAGCACACGGCTGCACCTCAATCAGCCCGCTTCTGCCTTTTCTCTAAAAATAGGTGTTTTCCTTCCCACTGTCGCCAAGTGCTCGCTCATAGGATTGTTTGAGTTTCTTTCTTATTTCTTATCTTATTGCAGGGTCTTTGCTTTACAGTAAAAAAAACCTTGACGTGACTGTTGCTGGGAATTGGCACAACATCAATCATACTGAACTGAATTAAAAATATCAATAAATAATACACTACACGATGACGCAGTGAACAAAACGAGCACACATAC
>NW_005187612.1:657251-675000 GCF_000239375.1 Pundamilia nyererei
GCAGAAAACTTTAATTTGACTGCAACAATAAGTACAAATACAGAGAACTGTGGAATTTGCCGTTTTCTCTTATCCCTTTGTGGCCCAGCAAACGTAATCTGACAGGTATTTTAAACTTATCTAACAGAACTCCAGTCTTTTGAGCCCACTAATGCACTCAGCCTTTTTGTTGCATTGCATTGGGAATACTTAAACAGCACAAAACACAACTAAAAACATTTCTTTCTGTGCAGATTTACTCAGGAATAGCGACTCCTTCCCTGCCTCACTCACTTACTTTTTTTTGGTTTGTATCTACAAATTTGAACACGACTTCGTGAGATCAGCTCCAAGCGACAACCCGCCTGCCAGAAGTTGCCACATGAGAGGCGTTATCCCATTGGTTTCCCGATGCCAGGGAAGATCAGTGGAGCACAGATAAGTGCTATCGATGTTGAATTACACCCAGCTGGAAAACAAACGTACCACGAGTCTCTTGTCAACCACGGAGCGAGGAAGAGAATAGCACGGAGGATGTGAGTTAAACCTCCTCTGAAATCCGGGCTGAAACCCTGCAACAGCCATATTAGATGAATCTCAATGAAGCCAATCCGCTGATGCAGAATACATCCAGTTAGAATGAAAGCAGGCATGAAGGCCCAGTCAGCCACTGGGGTATAAGTGATACTAAAGCCATTATTAAATTCTCACTCTGCAAATTTTCTTGACATGGATACTTGGATGTTTTAAGCCCGCGGCCCAGATTTTGGCGACCTGGAACATCTCCCGGCTTAACGTGTCTCTCAGATCTTGGAGCTTCCAAATGGTCAGTCACATTTATTTATTTATTTTTTTAAATCTATCGCTGAAACGTAAGAGTCAGGGTAAATGGATCAATTTTTCAGCAGACAGCTCCCATCAGTCTGTGTCATCATTGATTACAATTTATTTCAGGAAGGATAATGTCTTACCTTGACAGTCTCAAATGCCCCGCTTTGGCATAACGTTGCTCTATGGAGCGAGTAACTGATTACAGCATAGAAACATTTATTTCCGCCTGTCGCTTTTTGAAAAGAAAGGGACATGCTGCTATCCTTTGTATCAGGGCCTGTTTGAACAGCTTGTACCTGATGCACCGGTCTACCGGCGGGCACATTCACCGAAAGGAGAGAACACATAAAACAAAACAGAATAACAACAAGGGGATGTAACAACACGCACTTCTGCTCTGCATGAGGACAGCAACCGAGTCCATTCTTAGGTGGGAAAGCAGAGGAGAGGCATTTGTTTTCAGACGGGGTTTGAAAAATGTCTTAAATCTGAATCTGTTTCAAATGTGTTCAAATCTATTTAGAGCAGATGTTAAGTGACTGAAGGTAAAAAATGGTAAAAACTCAGATTATTGTGAAACTGATATAACCTGATCAGCTATGTTATCTTTTTTTAAACTTAAAAGAAAAAGGCAAAAAGTAATGTCTGGCTGTTCTAACAAGATAGATTTGATTTGATGGCTTTTTCATTTGTACCAGAAGGAAATCTGATCTCAAATGGAACCAAGAAGCTCAAGTATAAAATAGCTGTGTTAAATATCCTGTATCTGCAACTCAGTCTGAAGGTTGAATCTTCAATCTGAACTCAGTGGCAGCTGGGAGTGCTGCTGTCAAAGATCCTCCTCGCTTCCTTGTTAAAAATTTATTAACAGACAGCAAGGGACACTGAAAGAATCATGAAGCTTATAAACAGTGTTTACACAGGCCTAGTTTTGTTCTAAAGTGAACAAAACTTTAACTTACAAAAACCCACAACTGAATGTGGCAGCAGCGCGACTCCTCGTGATGCTCGCTCTGTCTGAACCATCCATCCAGGAGCTGGACCTTATCCCGGCTGCAAAAGGTGGGCAGGGGTACGCCCAGGACAGATCGCCAGTCTATTGAGGGGCCAAAACAGAAAGACAAACAACCACGTGGTCTCACATCTGCAGAATATTTAGAATCACAAATTAACATAACAAGCCTTTTTCTTCTTTCTTTTTTTTTTGACTCGTCTTGAAGTGCGTTTAAAAATTTGTTATGATCTTTGTGTTTATTCACTTCTGTAGAAAAGAGCCTTAGACAAAGGCTTATGGTGCTGGACCAATATGTGCACGTGAAACAGGAAGTTGCATTTCTACCCGGGTCAGGTGTGGCTCAGGAGACAGAGCGGGTTATTTCCCACTCAGAAGTTTGGTGGATCGATTTGCCAGCTGATCCGGTCTGCATGTCAAAGTATCTTTGGGCACGGCACGCTGCTGGATGAATGCGATTGGTCAGATTAGTAGCAAAGAGCAGAGAGTACCAGTCCAGTCTCCCTCTTCTAATGTGTCTGGTTACTCAAAAAGTGGGGCACACACCATCCTACAGAAAGATGTTCCTTTATTTGTTGATACTGGAACGGCACCAATACGTCACTCTAAAATCTGTTCATCCAGGTTGGGATCTGGAAACAGCAAATGCCACAGATATGACTCACGTCACACTGCCTTGTGCAGACGGATTTGCATTTGTCAAGTCTCCATTCATTTCCTCGGGGTTTCACTTTAAATCGTCCCCCAGCTGCATGGCGGACATTTAGTCCAGGCTGCACTTGTGTTTGTCTTTCTGTTCGACCTGCTGAGCCTCGAGGTGCTTCATTGTAACCTTTCATAAATGAGATGCAGGGGGGCGCTTTAAGGGAGGCTTAGCTCTGCTGACAGCCTGCTTGTTACAGTTGTCAGCCAGCTGAGGTAGTTTGACACCTGTAATCTCGGTTGCTACGGTTCTGGGCCAGTTTCTGTCGGCAGGGCTCATACTGCCCAGCCAAGCAAAAAAGGGAAAAAGTGACAACTGACTTGACCGCTGAATTGTGTAAAAGTGGTATCATCAACTTAATACACAGCTTGAAGGAGTTTCGCCTCCTCGAGAAAAAGCTCATCTGTCTGTCAGCGCACGACAATCACTCGCACGAGTTATTAGCCGTTCGGTTTTACTTTGCAAGTTTTGCGTTTGCGCACTCATCTGCAGACATCCAATTTAAAAAACCCACACATCTACTTTTAATATATTTCATGCAAAGCACAGGAAGTAACACAAAAAAGATTGACAGGCCCAAATTTCAGCAAACTAAAGTGATTTTTCTTTGGGTGTCCTTTTGACAAATAATGTTATTGCATTCAAAACGTCTCATTGCCAAACAGAGAGTTTCATATTTGGAAACAGACATCTCTATCTTTGTGCCGAGCACAGAAACAAGTCTCTGAGCCCTCTCGTGTGCTTTGGCTGGTGCGTGGGTGCTGTTGCGGCGTGTTGTTTAGCAGCAGATTGTGCCTTTAGTTTAGAATCAACAGTGCATGCAGTGGGTATTATTTGTTAAGGCCTTAGCCAAGCACTGAAGTGCACTTAATGCTATTAAGTTGAACCCAGCAGTGCGTGTCCTGCAGTATGTTGTGTGTCTAACATACTGGAGGAGGAGATGAGCATTTGATGTGGTCAGGCAATTAAACAGCAAGTTAATATTTATGCTCCTCCTCTGAGCGCACAACACCATCTTTTCTCCTCAGCTGTGAGAACGTGTCCTTGACTGCAAGCCTAAACATACATATTATTCCCATTATATTAGCACTGCGTGTGTGTGCATACATGCTGCATTAATAAGCACGGTAATGAAAGGGGACAGTTTTCAGTTGCCGTGGTAATGAAGCAGTGGACCGTTGCCAGGCACGACGACAAAGAGGGGACGTAACTGTATTACTGCAAACACAAACAGCGGACAATGATTGGATTAAGGCAGAAGGGAGATGGATGGACAGATAGATGCAAAAAAACAACAAAATAAGTGGACAGCTGCAGCATGGGACAACTTTGCATGTCAAAATAGAGGTCTGTGTTTATGAGAGAGAGACTAATGGATGGTCTTGTCTCTACATCCAGAGGTGTACAAGGAGGAGTGAAGAGAGAGATGTGTATGTCGCTAGGGGACACGGACGGGATGATGTGATCGATATGACTGGGCCCATGTCCCCCGAAGAGAGACAGGCAGAGATTCAGATGGATGGACAGAAACAGAGATGCAGCAGAGGAGGGGTCGGCTTGACAGACAGATAGATCAAATGAAAGGGATGCAGGGAGGCGACAGACAGACAGAGTGAGACGATAAGCAGCGTTACGAAAGACAGCAAGATTAATATAGAGGTAGATGGTGAAATTATGTGAGAGAGGAGAGGTCGGGCCGGGTCGATGGCGAGACGTATACCCTCTGGAATCTTTGGTGAAGAAAAGAGGCAGAGTGCACAGATGATTTTCTTATGACCTTGAAGCGGTGTGGTTTAAATGAAGTTAAGAGTAAGTACCTTCCAAAGCCAGAAACAATTTCGAGAGTCTCTTCTCCACCATGTGACGCTGTATAGAGCTGTCAGTTCGCTGACAGTCAAAGACACGGGGTCACATTTCACGGTTCAGATGCTTTTGCATTGCAGAGGAGAGACACTCAAAAGAAAAGGACAGAGGTGAATGGTTTCAGTAATGTGTTTCTTTCTTTCAGATCTCTCCTTCAGACATGCACAATAACAGGGTTTTATTGAGTGTAAGTCTTTAAACCCCGTTATAGGCTCAGCCTTCGGTGTATTTTTTGTATTCTGTCTTCTGAAGCTGCGTATTCAATAAAGTGCTACATCACCATTTCTAGGGCAACATTCATCCTTTGATTGTTAAATCTCAACAACTGTTTGACTGATTCTCGTAAACTTTGCATCTTAGTTTGCTTAAGATGAGTTCAGACTCATCTAATGATCCACTGAGTTTTCATCCTTTTCTTTTGGCTCTCGGAGGAGACGGACGCACTTGTTCTCCTCTCCCCTCCCCTATCTTCCCTGCTTAGTTCTTATGTCCTTGTCTAGTCTTGTGTTTTTTGTATTACTTTCCCTGGAACACTTTCTCACAATCTGTTTCAAAAACCTAAAAGACGATTATGGATTTGATCAACTGGTCTCTGAATGCTATTGACACCCTTTTCTCAACGAGAAGTCTGGAGGGACTTTAACTGCCGCATACACGATGGACGGGTGGCAGACATGGAGGGTCGTGTGCCTGGTGGGACTGTCGATCGAGGACGCTGAAGATATCTACCTATTCGGAACCATGACAACAGGGTTCTTGCTGATCGGAGCTGGCTTGGCCCTGGCTTATCGGAGAATTAAGAAAGCGGAACCGGCTGTTCAAACCCCCCCAAAGCTGCCCGCTGGGATTGAAACGATGGGACGAGGCGCGACTTCTCAGGAAGGGCTCACTGAGTGCAGCATGGTTAAGAGCTTGGAGGAGCTTATGGCTGCAGTGAATGCTCAGAATAAGACCTCTGAGCGTATATTGGGTTACATCAAGGAAAAGTCCACTCAGAACAACACCTCTGAGTGGAAGTTGGATTACATCTTTGAACAGCTGAATGCAGTCGTGAGTTCTCAGAATCGGCTCTCTGAGCAAAAGAATGACAAGACCACAGAACTGAAGGTTGATAACATCATGGAGAAGCTCGCGGCTCTCCAACAGGAGATTGAGAGACCAGTGTCGGAGTGTTAAAGAACAGCTTGAAATTCTCATGAGCTGTTGCAAAAGAAAAATCACCAACATAATACGGCTACCCCTTCGGCGCCAGCTGTGGGCTCAAGGCTGGAGCCGAACAAAAACTCCCTGATAACGATTGTGTTGAAGCTGTTCCTTCCCATTCCATGCAAGGCCACCTGGGTTGGCTGGAAGACTGTTTACTTAGCCTGGCAGGGCGAAGGACACTGTCTCAGCTGAACTATGGACACGCACACACATACATATACTGATAAGCACTCACTGACGCATCACCCTCCCTACCCCAGATCCAACGCCACCTCCAACGCTTACCTCCCCTCTGATGTGGACATCTGGTCAGCTGGAGGCGCAGTTGAAGATTGCAGTGGTCCCAGATCAGATGTACACGCTGGAACTCTTTCCCATGTTGCTTGTCTGTGTTTATTGTGCTATGGTGTGCTGATATTCAATTCAATTCAATTTTATTTATATAACACCAAATCACAACAAAAGTCGCCTCAAGGCGCTTCATAGATACAGAGAAAAACCCAACAATCATATGACCCCCTATGAGCAAGCACTTTGGCGACAGTGGGAAGGAAAAACTCCCTTTTAACAGGAAGAAACCTCCGGCAGAACCAGGCTCAGGGAGGGGCGGGGCCATCTGCTGCGACCAGTTGGGGGATATCTGTGCATTCCTGTATTATCCTTCTGTGTTACACATTTCGATGGTTTTTCCTCGCTACCTAGCCTGACCTGTCTCCCCAATGTGATGTTTATGTATTGTATGTACGGTCGGCAAGGTCTGTCATCTCGGTTGTGGGCAAAAGACCTGCAACTGACAAATAAAGGCTATCTCATCTCATCTCGTCTCATTTAGTCTCTTTAAGTCTGTTTTTTTGAGTATTTATTATACCTGCTGTTTAGACAGGAGCAGCTAACCCCCTCCTGGCTGTTATGCTACAAAAATCTTTACATGCAGGTATTCATTCATTACATGCATTCATTAGTGTTACAAATTGCCCACGTTTCATAAATTGTTGTGTGTAACTATGTTTGTCCTGTTACACCACATGAGTGGGAATCAGTCAGCACAGATCCCCATTATCATGCTCCACAGCACTTCTGGCAGCAAATAATATGTTACGCAGTACCAGTCAATGAGTGAGTGCCCAGACTCTTGACTGGTGTATTTTGGACCTTTGACACACATACACAGGGGGCCATCTCAGCCAAAGCGGTGACATTTGAAAATTCATTTCATTAATGGAATCCTGACCAGCGTACTGCATGATACTGATGCAGTATTATGCCCTGTAGCTCAGATTAAATTAACAAAATGATTCATTAATGCAACCTGTCGCGAAAAGTCCAAAAACCATGCCCACATGACTGGAAACTCTGCTGGGCCACCGAACTGATGACTGAAGTCGTCGTTGTGCTGCGTTGTCGGTTTTGTAAATATATGCTGTGGTTTGTGCTTCTTTTGCTACATGATGTCTCTCAGAGATGCAAAAAGAAGTTGTTGTTTGTGTTCTCTGTTTATATGCGTCTTCTTATGAGTATGCATGCGTAGATCAGTAACTGCTGCGCGCTGACATTACACGATTTATGTGTAGGTATGTTGTTCAGGTTTTCTGCGTAGTCTCGTCTGAAGTCGCCGTGCACAGTGAGCGTTCCTGAACAGTTTGAAGTGACTAGTGTTAGGATAGCTGGCATGTTTCCAGGCACACATGCGTGCAATATACAAAGTAAGACTGCTGAAATCTTAAACTGGCGCACACCTTGTGTGCTTTTCAAAATGTCCTCCTACACCTTAACTCCCACACTTTAAACACAGAGATGATTTCTACACAGACTTATCAGCCACCAGACTGCTCCCACTCCACTCTCACCTACATCTCTTCAGTCTGTTCACTTTTTGTGCGTGACACTAAAAGAGTCAACAGAAAAATCCAGTCCAGTTCACACGTTGCTATTCATTGCTGGATGCCTGGATAAAGCAGTCGGCAAGCTAAACGAATCAAGGGTTTAAGCGGTAAAGACATCATAAAGATAAACGCTACACGATCGTGTGTAGCATGTTCTTACTCCACATGTTCCCATTAAATTGCAGTCATTGGTTTGGTGTGTTTGCATTTCCCTACTCCCTGTAACACTCATATAAGCTGCTCATTAATTGGAAATCAGGGGAAAAGCCAAACATTATGAATAAGGTCACACATCTACCACCAGCTTGGTCACAGACTGAAATGAAGCTTGGGCTGCTGAGCACGACTCGAAAGCTGTGACAGCAAAATCAAGATAGCTGTCAGACTGACCAAAGCCACCTTACTAAATCTTACCAGTGGCATGATCACAACATAACCCTTTAACTTATAGTCTAAGATAATTCAGAGGGAAGTCTGTTAAGGTAAAAATGTCGTCACGATTTCTCTTCATAACTTTAAAACCATGTAACTATTTTAATTGTTTTCCTCTTCATAATAAAATAAAAAGGGCAATGAATAATGTAAGGTGTCTATCTTTGAAGTTATGCTAATGTGATTAGACCTAATTTCCTGTGATTGAAAGTGCTCCTAAGGTCTAAAAATCACGTGACTAAACTATGATTAATTACATAATCGGGTAAATAAATGCATAAAATGAATAATATATATAAACAACCAATGACTGATTCGCTTCCACCAAGCAAAGGAGGAAGAAGCTTTTTCCACTTCCAATATCAGCACTACCTTGGCGTAGTGTCAGCTGAGGTATGCTATGTTAAATTAATAAGTTGTATTCCTTACTGTGGAAAAACATACTGGGAATTGTTCCTTTGCATGTGACACGAGGACACAATGCTTAACTTCAACTATCCAAACCAAATATGCAGCAAAAAAATAAAAAATAACACAGCTCTGGTAACATTTGCAGTCTCCTCCAAATGGCCCTGTTAAATCACACAACAGGTTGCTCCATTATACCTGGTAGCAGACCCCACTGCGGATGCAACTTTACACACAAAACAGACACATGGGAGAGCTGTATGTCGTCACAAGAGAGAACAGGTGGAAATAATCGCCTGACTCATTAACCCATATCCTACACTATCTTGGCAAACATTATATAAGCATCTGCAAACTCTGCTTCTGTCACTGGCAATAATTGCAAGAATTTCCAATAAATTCAGAAGATACCATCTCCACCCATGGAAGCACAGATACAATATTCATAGTTCTGACAAACACAAATACACGCCGCCGCAGCAGCTGACAAGCCATTATATTACCATCTGGCAATACTTCGCTTATTTCATACCATTTCAACAAATTAGGAGGTCCATGTTGAAAGGCTAGTATAAAAACAAGTAAGACGGTGTGAGTGGGAGCTTGTTTTTTCAGAATAATGGGCTCAATTATCGCTTCTGCCGCCTCTTTACTTCTGCTCAGCACGGACAGCAACTTTCCTGAAATGTGCAATCTACAGTACTTCATTGCCTCTATAAAAGGTTAAACTTACGAGATTTAAGAGCAAGCAAAGCTATAATGATTTGTGCCAATATCCATGTTTAATTTAGTCCAAATCAATGCTGAAAATCCCAAATGATCAGACGGGCTCAACATTTCCTCCAGCAGTCTGTTCTTATCAGGATGGACTGGAACACAATTTGTGAGTTTACCTAAACCTCCTTTTTAATTACTCGACTTCCGTACTGTAGCGTCGCGGTCTATTAAATCTATACTGTATCTATTGAATGGACCAAAGTAATCGTGGCTGCAGCAGTGGTCATGCAAGCTCGCCTTCCCTCCTCTAAATTGTTACACTATGCTGCAATAGGATTATTAAACTTTGATGTATTACTGACCTTTTTGCATTTTCCTGTTTTGTTTCACCAGTTCGGGTCAGTGTCAAATGTATGATTAGATAAAGACAGATTGCTAGAGTTAATGGTGCAACCTGAGGCATTCTGTGCGTTTATTTAAAAAAAAGAAAATTGTGGATGAATCACAAAGAACTTAATGAGAACTAGATCAGCAGTATAGCTCATGAAAGGTAAAGAAGCAGCTGAACTACATCAGTGTAGTGTAATCTGAAGCATTTAGAGAGGGTGTCTGGTTGATTTAACACTAAAAAGAAATACATATTGCATTCCGCCACTGATATCTCCACTTGTCGACTGTAGTGTCAGGAAATGGAAAAATTTCGGCAATATTAGTCTGTTGTGTGTATGTGCATAAGTGCGTATTTATCTGCACATGTATATTCTGCTTTTAAGTTGTTCCTATCACCCAGCCCTCTAAGTTTTAAAAAATTAAGCCCGTCTTATTTTTATTTTATTTTTTAATTCCAATCCACCATCAGCATCTTTGCAACAACTTAGAAATATGCCAAACTCAGCCTGATGCCCATCATCATGTTACATTAGCGTAAGAGTTACGTTTGCAGCACCTTGTACAAACACAGCATCAAGCTAACAACTAAAGCTGGAAGTCTGAGTCCTATTAGAGATATGTATCCTTGTCCTCTGAATTCTTCAGTGCTGCTGTAAGAGGCTGATACCTCCCCTCAGACAGTGACTGAACAGCTAACTCATTCTCTGTCTGCATAGATACCAGACAAAGAATCTCCTCATCAGAGAAACTCTGCAGAGAGCGAAGCTTGAGAAACTCAGACAAGCCAATTAGAGTTCTGGAAGCCGAAAGAAAAAGAGGTTTGGAGTCCTTTAAGTGGTCAATAAAAGTTTCTAAAAAAAAAAAAGCACCAGGAAGTCAACTAAGAAATAAATAAATTGATGTTGTGACACAGACATCCTTTTGCTCAGAAAATGATGTAAGGGAACACTGGAATTGACAAAGAGAGGCGTTTCGCTGAAAGATAAAAATCCATCAAACCACCCGGGGTGGTGGAATGGAATTGTTCGAGGATACACCTGCATTCAGGACCAAAATCTCATATCCCGATATAAGAATTCTATCGTCCCGATAACGATATAAATCACAAAAATGTAACATCTTCCGTAAATTCTGTGAATCTCGGGCAGCTCGACTTGCGTAAAGTGTTTCCAGCTGCGCGTCATGTAGCTGGAGTCGAGTGTTTTAACCGATGCATGAAACGATACATTTTTAGACATAAGTTGTAACAGCTGCCGTTTTCTTTGTGAGTATTTATTACACGGCGTGCTGCGAGGAAAAGCCTGTTCTGACGTTTGAGTCTAAGGTTTACTTCTTAGCACCTGGCGGCTCCTTTTTACTTCTCATCCGTAAATAATCTGCTCTTTCACGTGATTCGGTTTATTTTGAAAAGTCTCAACAGGATCTTGAGCTTGAAAGGTTTATGTGGAACATAAACAAGCGGACACGCGATGCTGTTACCGTCGTTGTTGCTAACCACAACAACGACTCATAAAAAACAGGAGCTTGTCTGTCTGTAGTGTGGTTATATTAAATATAAGAGAAAGAGAGAACTTTAAGAAATTAATATAGCCACTACAGTGACCATCAAAACGATGAAAAATATTGCCGTAAACAGTTTATTTTGCAACACCACCAAACAAACGATAGCGTAAAATGAAACAATAGACGTTTTTATATCGTCATCCGATATATATCGTTATACCGAACAGCCCTACCTGCACTGGTGTTATTGGACAATATAAAAAAAACAACCTGCTGCTGGGTTGTTGTGCAACACCAACTCTAAGTCCAGTGAAAGCTTTTTGGTGACTCTCACAATCAGCTCCACTCTTCTCACTTTTCTTTCTTTTTTGTCTCTGCCACCAGTCTGCTTGTTGTAACTCATTATATACTAAGACGAGCACTACAGAAGCTCAAGATTTTGATTTTATACCTAGTCATGGCTAAGCATAAGTTTTATGTCCAGCAGTAACAAGAAGACCGTCACATAGCTTCATTCACATTCACAAAAGACAGCTTCATACCTCTGAATATCAGCCACATCTTAATAGAACTGCTGACCTCTTGAGCCATTTCAGCAATAATTCATTAGGCTGCATGAAGATATTAAAGGAATCAATATGTCAGTGATTAATAGCCATTTCTTTAATGCACTCAGGCAAATACCTCGCCCCCTTTGGTTTTATGGTTATTTCCTCACAGCCATTTTCATTCACTTCTACATGCCTCCCTCAATCATGTCCAGATGCTTCACTCACGCTTATTCTCATAAAAACAAAACATTTTTAAAAAGCAGACTCAGCGCTCATCTACCAATCAGAAGGTTTGTAGTTAGGTCCCCAACTTCTCCAGTCTGCATCCTGGAGTATCCTTGGACATGATACTGAACCCTGAGGATCCATTGGACTGTGTGTGTGTGTGTGTGTGTGTGTGTGAGAGAATGCTAGACAAGGCACTTAGGTTTACATGAAGAAGAAAAGTCAAATCAAACATGTGGATCCATCAACTGTAGTGCTGTGACCCCTTGTGAACAAGAGAGCAGTTGAAAGTAGCTTTCCAAGTAGTTTCTGAGGTAAGGAAATCTCAAAAAGTTGATTCTGGTTATCCGGACGTAACTTTTTCCATGGGAGATAATGTTTTCTCCAGACTGTGAGGAAACACGTTATGTGTTGGATAAAATGTGATTTTATGGATTTTTGCAGATTTCGGTCATCAAACCAGCCACTACAGCCTAATGTCTCACTTTATGCTGATGATCTGTTGCTCTTGTCTCAAAAACAGGGACCTCAGTGCCTTCTTCTTTACTGCTGCTCTATTTGTTCAATTTTCCAGATGCAAAGAAATCCTTTTCATAAAGATGAATGCAGGAAAACGTGCAGTTTTTCACTGACTACATCAAACCATCTGTTCAGGATTTTCTTTCAGTGATGGCACAGGAGACGTATGCATCAACGATCTATATATAGTCAACACTCTGGTATCATTTGAGTAGTAAAGAAAAAAAAATCAGTTATCCTAAATCATTTTTCCCGAGGTGCACTGCTGTCTACATGCTAGTCATCATTTTCTTAATTGTCCACCGACAGATGTTGATACAGTCTGTGCAGCTTGTTGGAAACGAGGCTGCACATCACACATCCCAGCTCTGAAATCTCAAGCAGAATATAAGGAGCCATGACACTCACACGATCTCGAACACTGATCTGAAAAGATGGAGGAAAGTTAAAAATGAACTCCCTGCCGTCTTTATGTAGCTTGACTGGACAATCTGGGACAAGTTCTCAACTGGAACCAGATGAATACACAAGTGAAGACGCTCAGAGCACTACACTTAATGCTGATGATTCTGTTCATTTGGATGTGGCGTTTTCAGTGGGAGAAGTGACTGCTTCAGTCTCCATAGTTAAGCTCATTCTTGTCATTACCCCAGTCGGTTTAAAGCAGCACACATGGCTCATATTTCAAAAGAAAAAGAAAAATGTTTTATTCATTTTGAGTTCCTCATTGTGACAAATACAAATGTATCATAGCCCATCCTCTCTCTATATTCCAGCCCTGTCAGACAGTAATAGACGGAGAGCTTTTACACCCTCTCTCAGACACTAAATGTCAAATTGAAACCAGATACTCCAGCTGCTTTGTTTGCGGTCATTTGAAAGGAGGCCCAATTAACTGTGAAAAAATACATGGGTTATCTGTTGTCTCCCTTCTGCTTCAGCTAACCACACTGTGGGAGCACAGCAGGCCTCAGACACACACAAAGGTTACCGAATATCACATCTCTTTAAACCTGTGGAAGGGTGGCCAATGCAAACTTAAACCTCAAGAAAGTGAGACAGTCACTTCCTTTATAATACGTCGGGCGCCTGGCTACAAAGTGCAGCTTGACTATGTTACACATCATTTACTCGTACAGTGCAAGTATTTGCTGTGACAGACAGATATTAGTATGCATAACTCGCTCTCGGTGACTGAGTCTGTTTTTGTTGTATACACAGGGTATCTTCAGTGCTGTTTGGTGTTTGTGTGTGTGCGTTTCTGTTGTTTTATGACACACTTGCATTAGTGTCAGATACTACTGTGATACATTCATTTGTCTCTCACTTAAAAAGCTAAATGGTGCATTTCTGTTATGCCTTAGATTTTCTTTTTCTCTTGTTTTTAATGTTTGCACATTATGTGTGTGGGGGAAATATATTATTTAATCAAAATTCCTATATACACCACATATCACATATCGTACTTAAAATCCAAAATACGAGTAGCTATTCTGATACAGTTACCACTGAAATAAATTGATTACACAGCGGTCTTTTCCTGTTTCATATGTTAGGCTATCTCCTCTCTAATTTTGGTAATACCGCGCATTGCTGGAAACCCAAACAAAACACGCAATAAGAGGCTCTAATGTAAGCGTCCTGTTAATGTTGGTAGTGTCAGTTACACAATGGACCCAGAGCCAGCACAACAGAGCCAGCAGTGCATGGGCGGGAATGCATTTCTTAATTGGAAAATTCTGACAGCACTTCATATTAAACCTCCTAAGACCCGAACTCTTTCATGGCAAGAATTTTTAATTTCTCTTTGCCATTTGAGCTGATTGGGACCTGATGAATGTAAAAGCAAAGAATTACGTGATTTTTATTAATTATTATTATTATTTTTTACCTGATTTTGGTTTCTGAGAACAATGAGATCCACATATGAGGACATTCGCTTTATATTTCAATAGGACAGCGGCAGCTCCCTGCTTGGCTGCTCCAGTTTTCTCCTCACTCATGTTGCCCACCAGTGATTTCTAGCTGCCCACCCAGGCAGCAGGCTAGAATATGCGCTGAGCCTCAGCACCCAGTACTTGGACATGTTTTCTTTATTAAATAAATGGTAAATGGCCTGTATTTATATAGCGCTTTACTAGTCCCTAAGGACCCCAAAGCGCTTTACATATCCAGTCATCCACCCATTCACACACACATTCACACACTGGTGATGGCAAGCTACATTGTAGCCACAGCCACCCTGGGGCGCACTGACAGAGGCGAGGCTGCCAGACACTGGCGCCACCGGGCCCTCTGACCACCACCAGTAGGCAACGGGTGAAGTGTCCTGCCCAAGGACACAACGACCGAGACTGTCCAAGCCGGGGCTCGAACCGGCAACCTTCCAATTACAAGGCGAACTCCCAACTCTTGAGCCATGATCGCCCAATAATGAACCAGACCCCAAAAAGTAAACAGCTGTTATTGCTAGGCAACGGAGCAGCATTTGGCGATGCAGCACCTGACATTCCTGACCATGTGGGCGGAGCATGCATGGAATGGAATGTTTAGTAGAACTGTGCAACACAAGCACTTAGTTACAGCATGTTTCATTGTATCCAGACACAACTAGAGACACATCTACAGCAGCATCTCTGTGCAGGACAAACAACAGTTGACGAAGAAACATCGAAAACTTCACTTCACTCCTCTACAATACGTTGGTTCCTTTGTTTAAAAGGCCAACATGAATCAAGGGAGAACGAGAAGAGGATCGGCGAGTGCTTCACCATACAATACAGTACAGCTGATTAACCTGCAAGAAGAATTTCAAATGATACAGACTGAAAATGTCAAATTAAAAGAAGAGGCAGAAAAATCAAGAGAAGAAGCTAAAAATTCAAAGTTTGAAACTGAAGTAGTATTGCAGGAATTACTGCATGTGGGTCTCAAACTTAAAGGAGAGAAGATGAGAAAACAACAGGCAGAAAACGAGAACGGAAACATGAAGAAAGAACTGTTGGAAGCTCAAAAAGCATTGGAGGAAGAGAAAAGCACAGCACAAGAAGCCAAAAATAAATATCAAATTGCAA
Organism: Pundamilia nyererei; assembly: GCF_000239375.1. NCBI lineage: Eukaryota > Metazoa > Chordata > Actinopteri > Cichliformes > Cichlidae > Pundamilia > Pundamilia nyererei. The sequence goes on from NW_005187612.1 coordinate 672,548, forward strand.
AGGAGGCAGGAAATGTGATACAGGAATTACAGGAGGTGCAGGAAGCTTTTGAAGAGGGAAAAAGGAAAATGCAGTTGGGAACACAAGAAGCTGCAAATGTAATGGCTGAAGCTGAAACACTAAGGAAGGAATTACTGCATGTAAAGCACCAACTTGAAGAGGAGAAAAAACGTAAACACGAGGCAGAAAATGAGATTGAAAATATGAAGAAAGAATTGTTGGAAGCTCAAAAAGTGTTGGAGGAAGAGAAAATTAAAATACAGGAAGCAAAGAAAGAAATGGAAGATACAAAGAGTTACACTCAAAACATGAAGAAGGAACTGATGAAAGTGCAAGAGGAACTTGCAGAAGAGAAAATTGAGGTGAAGGCATTCAAGAAAGAAATGACCGGCAAAGACGCACTTAAAGAAATACGAAAGCACAAAAAGGAAGCTAAAGAGCTCCTCAAACAGAAAGTGAAACTGGCCAAACAGCAGCTGAAAGAAAAATTTAAAGATACCGAGGAGCAGCTCAACAAAACCTTAAAAGAACTGAAGGCAAAAGAAAAGCAAGCTGAGGACAGGAGGGGATTCTGGAGCAGACTGCTGAGAGAGAACTGACCCAGCAGCATCGAGTTTGAGGAGATCAATAGTTTCTTCCTCCTCTCTCCACCTTTCTTTCACCCCATCCTTCTTCTTGGGACGTTTTTTTTTTTAAAAAAACAACTCTAATCTAAATACATGTACTGAAATACACAAATAAAATTACCATAACTTGACCTCATGTTGCCTGATTCTTTTCTTGTGTGTCTGTGAATGTAAAACAGTAACACACTTTCTGCTCTGTGTGTCTTTAATTGTAAATAAATGCCATATGCTTTCATTTTAAAATGCAGTGCAAAAAACTTCTGCTCTAAATCTTCTTTTTTTTTTAGCAAAAAGCTTTTTTTTGCCTGTTGTGGAAGTTTTCCATTTAAATAAAGCCTGCAGACGAGCGGTGAGCGGTAGCTAACATTCTTTAATCCAAACACACAAAGAACAGACAAGCAAGCTTGATGAAGTCCCTGCATGACCGCGGGAAAGACGGTCAGCAGAGTCTCCCTGAGCCTAGCATGGCTCTCAGTTAAATACCTTCTCCAGGAACAAAAGGCAGTACACAACTGTTTCACACCTCAAGGTTCACACGCCCTCGCTACCTTCCAGAGTCCTCGAAGAGACAAAAGACTCTTCCTGTGGAGTTGTCTGCTTCCCCCAACTTCCTTACTAGACCCCCACCATTTGTCTTACTGTATGAGTGTGAGACATGTTAAGTATATGTGGCCCGGTCATGGGGAATGAGACAGGACACAGGAAATACTCTTGTGGGCTTTTTTATTCTCCGACTGTACTCGGAGGAGCACAGTTTTAATTCTGTAGTTTTGAGTGAAACGGCAAAATTTAACTATTTCACTGGCTCAGCCTAAAACTGCCTTTCAGGGTCTGAGACAACAGTAACTATCATATGTACATGTTAAATTCAAACAGTATAGACAACAGTAGTGACCTGTCAAGAAACAAATACAACAAAAAAGAGAAAACAAAACAAATAAACACATTGTTTACATCCCACAACTTCGCAGGTCAACTGGCAATAAAGTGCACTGTAAACTCTCTTTTAAACATACATTTCTATGGGAGAACATCATGAACTCACTTCGGTTTCTCCACACAGCTACTGTGCTAGGACAAGTACACACGCAGGAATCACACAGCAAGTGATCTCCCCTCTGAATCAAACAGAAACATACAGAGTTACGCAAAGTGAATAACAGTATAAACTTAACAACTTTGAAATCTGTTAGGACACTGTCACTACTCACGCCAACCCGCTCTTCAGTCCCTTTCACAGCACGTGACCATTAAACATGCACCCGTCGCGCGTTAAGAGCTCTACAGAAATGGTCACAAACATGGAGTCATTGCTAAAGAAACGTAGCTAATTACAGCCTACTCCAACACTGGTGACAATATTTTGCAGTATGCTACACTTTTTAGCACATTTACCTCTTGTGTAGCTAGCCACAGAATCTTTTGCAGTGCTCTGGCTCATGGCGTCTCTTAAAGGGACAGTATACCCCCAAAATGCGAGGTCTAGTCATCACCATGACAACTCTACAACAGACCTCTGGTAGACAGGCAATCAGTCAAAAACACAATCCCCTCTTTTTAAAACCCTTTCCATGCGTAGTATTAGTTCACTTGGCTACATTCTCCCCTGCTATGAGTCAATGTCCTCGGTGACCCCCTGCTCATTCACCATTTCCCTGAGTTTGGTGGTGTAGAGAACCATACCGGCTAACACCTGGGAGAGTACATCTGGACTGAAGGATACTGCATTGCATGCTGACCTAGGTAGATTAAATGGGTTTGTGTGGACCCCTGCAGTTTCTCTCCTACTCCTGCGTGTAGCAGGTGTGGGTGGACCTGCCTCCGCTT
>NW_005187612.1:677761-737234 GCF_000239375.1 Pundamilia nyererei
AAAAAAATCATGCATAAAGTGCATGCCCAGCATGCAACTACCTTGTTTTAGTTGTGGTAACTACCTGGGTTATGTGCCACTTCAGTATCTTCGATGTACTATTGCTGTGTGATTTATTACTATTACTGAAGGCTGCATTACAACTTGCTAGCTGCAAATAATCCTGTGAAAGAAAACATATTACTGATACAGACATAGTTTTCTATACGAGATCACTGTAAAAAGTGCAGCCTTACCTAATGTCCACCATACTGTTACCAAATCTTGTTGATATTGCTTTCAGAACTGCACATCATTATTTGCAGCTAGCAGGTTGTTAATACTATCCATCAAGTCTAACAGTCTGCAGTCTATGAACTAACCTCAGCTAACAATGTTAGCTCGGTGATGAGTAGCCTTCAGTAATAGTACATTCATGTAGCTGTAAAAAGCATGATATATCAAGTAATCCAGAGTATTCAGAGTACGTTACTCACATTGAGTAACTTAACCGAATACATTACAAAATACATGTTGGGCCATGTATTCTGTAATCTAAAGTAACCTTCCCAACACTGTACATGGTTATGAACAAGGAATGCTACAAGAGACTCGCTCTTACTGCACTGTAGCTAAACCTTAACCTTATTTCTGGCCACATAAACACTGAATATCACATCACACAACAAGTCTAAACAGCCTAATAGAAATTACATGATGACAACATTATCAAACAAATTATTTTAACTAAAACATAATCCAATGAGTCTCTATGCTCCACATAAAACCAGTATAAAAGGCGAATAGTGCAGGAAAATTCAAATGAAAAGACTAGTATAAATAAGTTAAATGCACCATTTACTCCAAGTAAGAGCACTGCTTACATTTACAGTGCAGAGCAGCTTCATATTTAGTTTGTATTTCCCTTTATCTCACTAAGCCCCAGGTGCAGATGTAGCTCATTTAGTTAATTACTGTCATTTCCGCTTGGTTAGTGCTCACAAAAATGTTAACCCACACATACACGGACACATTCACTGTAAAGTGCAGACTGTAAAAATACACGTGACGCTCACACATGTGATGCAAATGAAGCTCAGTGTTCACCTCAGAAACACTTTGCTTCGTATTTATGCCGACGCATAAAAACGTTAGTCTTAAATCAAGCTGTAATTGGCAGCATTTGATGGAAAGATGCACACATACTGTACACACACACACACACACAAACAAACACACTAGTTAGCTACTGCACAGAAACCACTGGCAGGTGAAGACGGTAACAGTGACTCTGAATATTCACACTTGTTAATACGTGGGATTTATGAGGCAGCGAGTGGAAAGTCAGTTCTTGAACTTGATGTCTTGATAGCTGGAAAAATAAGGAAGTGTAAGGATCTCAACAATACCGGGATAAATTCTGACGGCTCACTGAGTCAGTGAACCTCCCAAACACCAAGTCTAGATACGTGCTCCCAGTATGCAGTGGTTATACGGGTTAGTTTGTTTTTTTCCAAAGAACAAGGGAGTGTAATGCTGACTGTGGTGAAAAGGTCTATGTACCACATCATGCTGCAAATGGGTTGTGTGACTGCTGACTGGTCACATGCTGACCTCTTACATCATGGGAACTAGAGATCGTGTGTCACTTTCATGAGGAAGAGATAGCAGCAGAATGCACTCAAGTAGAGTCCCACAGAAGCTGTGTGTTGCTCTCAGAAATGGTCTGCTGGGAAACCTTGGGTCCTCCCATTGATGTGAATGTTACTTAAAACACTGGTGTACATCCCTTAACAGCAACAGTATTCCTAATAAAGTACCCTGCCTCACAAACACTGTTCAGAAGAGGTGGCCCCCAGATATCTCCTCATATCTCAGTGAAGCTGAGCATCTAAGGAAGCTTAGCTCACTGTTTGAAGCCAAAAGTCTGCTGTCCGTGGTGCTGAATGGACCCTCTGCACCACTTACTGGACAGGCAGCAGAGCACCTTCTCTAACAGGCAGATTCAGCTCCCATGCCTTTCACTTTCATTATAACTTAAACTGGTGCAAAAATATTGCAAATATGGAATCTTATCTCCGGGATGAGCTGGAAAAACAAGCCAAATCCTTGAAGGCGCCACCTCACCCCCAGGTTAATGCTGGTTTCTGACACCACAGAGAACATTCAGAGATGTGGTCTATGCCCTGACATCTCACAGCTGGCGGCATTTTGGGAAACATACACAGTATTGGGGAACAATGTCGTGTCTGCTCCATCTGTCTGTCCAATATAACTGCAAATCTATATTGTGAGCAAAATGATGAAATATTTCCTCTGTTTACAACTTTTCAATCACTTTTTTTTATCTCTGCTGAGAAAAAAAAGCACCTTGACAAGCAAGCGCGGCAAAAAAGAGCACGATTGTGACGTCTTCAGCCGCCACTCCTGCAGTCGGCCTAATTATAAACAGCATACATAAACAGCATTTCTAGTTTTTGGCTTTGGAGCAGATTTTTATCTGTTATGTGCAATTAATTACCAGCACAGCTATTACTGCCGTCACTGCAATCAATACAAAACTGTCAAATGATGATGTCTATGGTAAAACACTGCTATAACACATAGGCATGTTACTGAAAACACTACCGAGTTGGCTCTCACACCTTTTCAGGTGTGTTTTAACCGCTTTCCTGGAAGGCTGTGCTTGACAACACAGTGACTCAGCAGGTGTTACTTTACCAAAAGAATAGAGGAAGCATCTTGAGACGTGATGGTAACTAACTGAGGGGAAAATGTCATTAAGGTCATTCAATGATTTAAAATGATGCTCCATTTAAAGGAATTTTCACATCATTATAAAATATTGAGGGTGGAGAGACATAAAATGACAAATCGTATTCTCTTCAAGCCTGCTGATTAAGACACCCAAAATAGATTTGAGCACTTATATTTTCTGATGAAGCTAAAAAAAACAACTAATCACTGAAAATCCATCAATCAATGCAAATACGCTTAAGGACGGTATCTGACTTGCCACATTAGCACAGCTTTATATTTCACACATAATGCAACTGCACAAACAGAAATCCATCTAAACCATTACTTCAGCTCCAAAACACTGAATAAATGTTGTTTCCATGTGACATCCAGCGAAGCTGAGCCTGACGCAACTCAGAATGATGAAACTGTGCAGGAAGGCAGAATTTGCTCATTTATCTGCCCTGGAAAGTAACTTTTATGTGCACTGGTGCTGCTTTATACTGAGCTCTGTTGCTGTGCTTGTAGTGCTTTTTTCTCTCAGAGGATCAATCAGACAAGGATTTATATTCACCTTTCGCTTCAGGACACTCCCCAACCTTCCAAAAACATCAGAGCTTTGAGTCAGTCTGGATCAAATGTTCTCTCCAGCTATGACTTAAAATTTGTTAGCAATCATTACCCAGCGGCTAACTAAATATATAATCAGATCAATTAATACAACAGGCATGGCTGTTTTATATTGCTTGGCTCGAGCAGCTGCCAGAGCATATGCTGGAAGCAACACCTTGATGAAAAATCAGCGGCTTGTCTGCCTTTTGTTATTACAAACCAACATCCTATCAGGCAGGTTTGGACCCATTAAGCAAGACTCGAAATACAGTTTTATTGCAGGTGACGTTTCAACATCCCAAAAGCACAAAGTAGATGGAATACTAAACACTGGGAAACAAGGGAAAATTGAGGTGCTAGGGCACATATAACACAGAACAAGGAACACACACCAATGACAGTAGGACGTGATGAAGAGCAGCTGGAGATGAAGACATTAAATACACAGCAGGTGATTAGGCAAAGGGAAGACAGGTGGGAAACATGGCAGGAACAAATCAGGGGAAGACAGAGGAAGCAAAACTGAACATAATGCATACAAGACTAGGGACCACCAAAATAAAACAGGAAGTAACTAATACCAGAACTAAGGTGTTGTGGAAATTTTAACAACAACCTGCAACACACCCACTGAGCGTGATTTGGAGTGGGTTTAATAAACACACGACAAAGGCCAGGACTAACATGCACAAGCTTGACACAAACAAAATGCTGAACAAACATGGAGACATGATTGACTAGCACAGAGAGACCAGAAAGACACCTGAACAGGGGTTACTCAACATAGACTAGACCGGGACACAAAGCAACACAGAAGGGAACAAATCAGGAATGACGAGACAACGGGACCTGAACTACACATGGAAGCACGGGAAACACGCGACTACTTAAGTACAAGAGAACGTAACAAAATATGGAATCGCAAACAGACTAAAACTAGACAAAGCTGCGTCCAAACCCTAACATGTAAATTTTAGTAAATTCCCTGGTATATGTGCGTTCATTTACATCCATTTTTAGCAGACCAGACACAATATATTTGAATGGTTTAACGGTACATAAATGCATTAACTTTGTTTACATGTGTCAACATGAGTATTTGCTCTTTGGCTTTAATTAAACATTTTGCAGTTGTTTATTTTAGGAAGAACGTTTATGGACATGTTCTGAGCTCTGGCAAATTGCAACAGGCCATCACTGTTTGACATTTTATAGACCGAGTAAATGATCATTTTAATAAGAGGAAAGCTGATATATTAACCCATAAAGTTAGAATTACATTCAGAAAAATTTTTACAGCTGAGCCAGAGACGAGTTTTGGCAAGGAACCAAACGCAGTGAATCCACATTAACATTGTCACCACATTTTCTTAACAGAGAAGTAGTATCTGCTATTTAAATGTATTCCACATCTATGGTTGGTCTAACAGCATTCTTTTAATTTTTATACTCAGTATTTTGCATTGTGTCTTCATTTGCTTTCATCTCATTACCATTTGTTGTTGCTCAGCATTGGGGGTTTAATATGATTTGACAGCTTGCATGAATTAAGCAGAACAGATCGAATTTGTTATAGAAATATTTGGAACATTAATAAAAGAATAACTGGTTTTCCTGGTTTCATATTTCTGCCTAATTTCTAGCTGTGTTTAGATCTGCTGCTTATGCTATTGCTTATTATCACAGTCTAATCAAAGGAGAGCAGAGCCAGCTTTGCAAAATAATGTACAGATTGTTTACGTCTTGTGGCTTTTCAAAAGAAAAGAAAAACCACGTTGCTCCTGTCTGTTCCATTACTTTGGAAAAATCTGTGTTAATTTTGTACTGCATCTCTTGTTAACTCCGCATGACCACAGTTGGGTTTAGTGTGAATTGCAAAATGTCAAACCCATCACACAAACATCGGCAACAAGCATAAATGTCACTCCGAACTCCTGTGAATGATTAGTTTTTCCAGTCACGGCTAAATGTTTGTACCCACATCAGAGTAAACGGCACAGTGTCTTTAAAACATCGTGTTTTATACCCTACAGCATGTATTTATTTCAGGTGACTGGCTGTGAGCACTTCTGTTAGAAACAGGTATCATTAAAAAAGGAAAGAAAACTTTTAAATTGTGTCTATTAAAGTTAAGAGACAGACAATTGCAGTTGATTATTAAACATTTCTGGATGTTCCTACCTACAGAGCATCAATATATTCGTTTTTCTTTTACTAAAATTTTTGTATTGCACTTTTATACTATGTCCTACTACTCTGTCCTGTTACTTCATTAGGTATGACCTGCTGAAGTTCAAATTGAGCATCAGAATGGGGAAGAAATGCGATTGAAACGACTGTTTGGTACCAGATGAGTTGTTTTGAGTATTATAGAAACAGACGATCTGTTGGGATTTTCCTGCATAGCCATGTGTAGTTTTTACAGTGGTGTGAAAGAGAGAGAATATCCAGTAAGCACCAGTTCTCTGGGGGAAAATGCCTTAGTGATGCTTTAAAGCTGATGGAAATAATAACAGTAATTCAAATAACTACTAGTTATAACCAAGGTATGCAGAAGAGCATCTCTGAATAACAGACTGAACCTTGAAGCAGATGGGCTACAGCAGCAGAAGACCACTCCTGTCATTTAAGAACAGGAAACTGAGACTAAAATTCACAAAAGCTCATCACAATTGGTCAATGTAAAACTAGAAAAATGTTGGGTGGTCTCATCATTCTGTTTCTGCTGCTCATTCACGTGGTAGGGTCAGAATTCGGCATAAAAAATACGAAAACATGCTTTATACTTCCTTGCATCAACAGCCCAGACTACTGGGGGTGGTATAATGGTGTGGGGGATATTTTTTGGCATACTTTAGGCCCCTTAGAAACAACTGAATATCATTATGTGGCATAGCCATTGTCCATCCTTTTATAACGCCAGTGTCAATCTTCTGATGACTGCAGTATAATGAGACATGTCACAACACTCACATCATCTCAAACTGGTTTCTTGAACATGACATGACACAGTACTCGATTGGCCTCTATAGTCACCAGATCTCAATCCAGTAGCACATCAACAGAGCTGGATTTACAGCAGACAACTCTGCAGCAACTGTGATGCTATCATATATCATATATGGACCAAAATCTCTGAGGAATGTTTCCAGCTGCTTGTGGCACCTCTGAAGACAAAAGGGGCCCAAACTGGTACTAACAAAGTACAAGTAACAAAGTGGCCCGTGAGAACATACTTACTATATACTACGTAGAGTATATACTTGATATCCTCTCCATTTTGTAAATATTTTCCACCCTCCACTAGCACACTAGGGCCTACTCAAAATTTTATGCCAGTAGGAAAGCTGTTGAATTTTGACACATGACTCACACAACACACACACACACACTAAACGAAGCACTCCTCTTTAAGCTGGGTCAGGGCTTTTGTGTTAATTATATGCATTTATTCCAAATACACGCCAATGCAACAGTGCTGGATTTATCAAGATGTTGACAACAATCATTCCAAACCACTGATTTTGTACATATGCTGTATACAGTTGACAGAACAAAGAGGAACAGGAAAGACGTCTGGAAGCAGTAGAAAGACGGTGAGGGCAAAAACAACTGTCAAAGTGGGCGAAAACAGTTATTTTTCCAGAGCAGCTTCTGTTGTGGTCATTAAGATTAAGGCTTTGGCTCAGATTTCATAAATTGAGCTTCTTCTCTAAAACAGGTGTATAACTTTGATTGGGCAATTGTTCATCCTGAATCATTAGCACGCACAGTTGTGCATGTTGTGTATATCTACCTGAGCTGAAGTGAAGCTGTTTGAACATCTTTGCAAGCAGCATATTACATTTTTCATTTCCTTTAAAACCAACTGATTTCATGAACTGATCCCTCACTGAGCACAACATAAAAGTGACTCTCTTTTTCAAAAACGGCCAGTGTTGCAGTCCAAACACAGCTGACTTATTTAGCAGTGCGGGCAGAACAGATGTCAGGGTGAGCAAAACAACAAAACAGCCTGGAATATTTATAACTAACTTATCACAAAAGAATATATAAGAAGACACCTTACCTGCCTCCCGAAACATAAACAAGAAACAAACACAGAAAAAATAAAAGAAAAGCCTTCTCACCCACGCAGCGACTGGCCTAGTATATAAAGCAGTTTTGGTTTCTATCTATTCATGATAACAATGGATAGGTTAATAGATGGATAGATATGAAGCCTGTGCTCAAATTACTTAGAACTAATTATCAGGTTGCACTAAATGTACCAATCTATTTTTAAGCATCGCTATACCAGTAAACAAAACAAACCCATGTATCAGCCGTTTAACGTTCTCATTCACATTTCTAATAATATTAGCCATAATGTGTTACTGCAAGCCAACAGGTGTTTTTGCTGATGACAGAATAATTTATGCTACAAACTTTAGAAGAGTGAGTACAAGTGGTGGATGCATCAAAGGTTCTGCACAGTGCTGCTGTGGAAATAATGATGATAATGAGCCATATGTTAACTCTGTTTAACAAACAGCTGCAACAAAAAGTTTCATTACATGTTACAGAAAAGTATAATAGGAAGCCTGTAAAGGATTGACTCCAAATACCATATATTTATTTCTTATTAATGGAGCCTATGAGTCGATTTTAAGTTTTGATTACTTTTTAAGTATTTTAAACTCTATATGTTCAATATATTTTATACTTTGATAAATGAGATGATGGCAGATAATCCAGTGAGACCTAGAATTGTGTTTGTCTGGTTTAATTAAATGTTAGAAAGACAAGAAAGCTCCACCTTTAAAGAACACAGTGCATCTTAACAATGCTTCATAATCCATTTCAACTGTTCTCCTGTCTGATAACACATATGAGCCTGATCAGTGTTTTCGAATATGGACTTTCCAAACCATGGCATTACCTTGGTATCATTTTACAACGTTAGAAAGATCAGTTATAAAACCAAAGTAAACTCTTACTCCTTTAGAAAATAAAAAGTCTGTCAACCCCAATGGCTGGAAATTTCTATGAGAAAGTGACTTTAATCTCCTCAATTTCCAGCTGAACTTTCATTCTGAATGAAATCAATGCAATGGAACAATGGATACATGTCCTTAACTAAAAGATGATTGTTATTCAAAGATCCAAGAGGCTTGTCTGAGTTCTCTGCATATTATTTTTGTAATATTAGACAGAAATTCTTCACATTAGCTTTAAACAAACATGTAAATGAAATTCAGAAACTCTCCCTAGAAAAACACAGGATTTCTCTAATATAGAAGAGAAGACTTTGAGTAAAACACCAGATTTAGACTACTACAGATAGAAGCATAGGAGAGCTTCGAGGAGGTGGTTGTTTGGCAATATTGTCTAGTTAGGAAAATAGTAACTGTGTGTGCAGACTGTGGTATTTGTAGGTTTTCGTTGTGTCCAGCTACACATGCTAATCATAGTTTTAAACAATGACTGTTTTTGGTGCAGGTTTAACAAAATTAAGCAAAAAGTATAAAAGTAATTTAATTGACTGACAAATAGCTTTATGTTCTTTCATAATTCCATGACAAATCAATCAGATAGAAGAGCTGGAGCTTAGTGTTAAATTTGCATTTGGTATCTTTTCACTGAAGTTCCCAATGTGAAGTTCAAAGCTATGCCAATGCCAAAGTAAAGGAGGCCATCAATAAACTGAAAATTCCCAATAAACCTATCAGAGAGGTAGGAAACAAAAGTTTAAAGTTGTTCAAATACACAATAAAACACCCAAAGTGCAGAAAGATCAAAAAGACAACTAAAGTGGATAATTCTGTAGATATATAATTGTCAAAGCCTACAATGATATATCTACATTGTAGGTATATCATTGCAACAAAGTGTAAACAACAAGTTAACCCTCCAAATGCAGAGGGTTGACAACAAGGTGCAAACTACTGGTTACACTCAAGGACGAGAAGGACAGATTAAGAGTTTGCTAGAAAACATCTTTTTGATTGGGAGAGAAAAGTACGGAGACGAAAGAAGCATACAGCATCATCTGTCAAACATGACGGAGGTGACATGGGCATGTAGAGCAAGTGGCTCCAGGTCACTAGTATTATGTTACTGCAGATAGAAACAGCAGACTACACTCTGCTCAGGTTCAAATGCTACAAAATTGATCAGACAGTGTTTAACAGTACAAACAGATAATAAGACAAAGCATGCTGCAAAAGCAACTCAATACTTCAGTGCATTGAGGCAACTGCTGTTGCGATTTGGGACTATATAAGTAAAACTGAATGGAAATTAAATTGAATTGAGTTTCCCACTGTAAAGAAATAGGATATTTTTAATGCCCAAGTCAGTCATCTGAGCAAAACCCAGTAGAGTAAGCTTTTCATTAACTGAAGATGCAACTCAAGGTACAGCCCCACAAACAAGCAGCAACCGAAAGCAGCTGCAGTGAAGTCCTGGCTGAAGATCTCAAGGGAGGAAACCCAGTGATGTTCATGGGTTCTGTCTAGTATGGCTCATATGACTTAAGTCTGATTGAGATGCTTTGGTATGACCTTAAAAAGGACATTCATGCTGGAAAATCCTCGAGTGTGGCAGAATTAAAACAATTCTGGAAAGAGGACCGGGCCACAGATCCTTCACATTGGCAGTTATCACAAATGCTTAATTGCAATTCTAGCAGCCAAGGGTGGCACAACCAGTCGTTAGGTTTAAGGGGCAGTTACTTTTCCACAAAGATCCAGGTAGATTTGAATAACTTTTTTCCCTTAATAAATTAAATCATCATATAAAATCATTTAAAAAAATACTCTACCCCTCAGCCCAGCTGCACCTTAGTTGTTCTTTTCTATATTTCTCCCTCTGTCTCTGACAGTTTCATTGTGTGCAGAGTTTATTGTTACTGTTTTCACTTAAGGTTCCTCTGTGTCCTTAAAATACCTTACATTTCAACACACGGAGCACTATATTGAAATCTACACTAAATCTGAAACACATTTTGTTTTAATTGTGTTTCAGTTATTATCTATTGTTCTTCTTTTAAGGATGATCCTGCTGTTCTTCAAGGCACTTCATGCCGAGTTTGGATCGAAACATCGTACACAGTGTTATTCTCTACTTCATCTCTGCCTGCTTGTTGCTTTAAAAGCTATTATTTCTTCAAACTCCATTGCCCATTGGAGCTAGCATGAAAAAAAGAAAAGAAAGAAAAATCTCTTTTCCCTTTCTTTTACTTCCAATATGATCACTAATGTGTCACAAGCTCCTCTTTTTTAACAAATACATATTACTGATATGTTTTTGCTCACTGCAAAACACTTCTTGTAAAGACAAATTATTATTAAATGTTTCTAGTACAGTCAGTCTTTAGGTATGCTTTTGTCTTTTTTTTTAATGCTATAAGAAGACAGCAGTTAAAATGAAATTGTCAAAGAAGCAATAAAACAGCCAATGAAAAATAGTTTTAGACAGTTTTACAGTTCATATTTGAGATTGATGTCAGGACTCAGAGCTGAATTTTATGCATTTTAATTGTGAATATATTTTACAGAGTATTCAATCGCAGGATTCAGATGTTGCTTTCACTGTAAAACTAAAAATTAATGCTGAAAAGAAACTACATTATAAACAAGTTTAATGTCAATTTGAAGAACAACGTTAAATTAAAGTCTCCTGACACTGACCTTGTTTCAGAAAAAGGTTGAATGAGCTGGTTTTAGTTTTCCACACAGGCAAACCGTGATTTAATCAGTAAAAGTGCCAACACGGCAACATTTAATTCCATCTTCTTCTGAATACTGTTCGGACTTTACAGTCTGAGGATGCAGTTTATTTGATGTTTTTCATTAAGATTTTATGGGATTCAGTGGACAGTACTGTGCAAAAGTCCTCAGCCATTCCTTATTTATATTTTACCATTTCTACAGTGGTGTGAAAAAGTGTTTGACCCCTTCCTGATTTTTTGGTATCTTGAACACTTAAATGTTTCCGATCATCTAACAAATTTTAATATTAGACAAAGATAACACAAGTAAACACAAAATGTAAGTTGTAAATAAAAGGGTTTATTATTAAGGGGGGAAAGACTTCAAAGCTACATGGCCCTGTTTGAAAAAGTGATTGCCCCTTAAACCTGATAACTGGTTTGGCCACTTTTAGGAGCTACAACTGTGATCAAGCATTTGTGATAACTTGCAAGGAGTCTTTTACAGTCCTGTAAAGGAATTTTGGCTCACTCATCTTTGCAGAACTGCTGTAATTCAGCTACCTTGGGGGGTTTTGAGCATGAACTGGCTTTTTAAGGTCATGCCACAGCATCTCAATCGGATGATGGTGTGTTTTGGATCATTGTCCTGCTGCAGAACTTAAGCGTGCTTCAGCTTGAGGTCCCAAACAGATGACAGACATTCTCCTTCAGAATTTTTTGGTAGACGGCAGAATTCATGCTTCCATTTACCACAGCAAGTCTTCCTGGTCATGGGACAGCAAAACACCCTCAGACCATCACACTACCACCACCATATTTACTGTTGGTATGATGTTCCTTTTCTGAAATGCTGTGTTACACCAGATGTAATGGGACTCAAACCTTCCAAAGGGTTTGCCTCGTCAGTCTGATCAGAGTATTTTCCCAAAAGTCATCATGATGTCTTTTAGCAAATGTGATTCAAGCCTTTGTGTTCTTTTTGGTCAGCAGTGGTTTTCTCGTTGAACTCACTCATGGATCCCATTTTTGCCCAGTCTCTTTCTTATTGTTGAATCATGAACTCTGACATTAACTGAGACATGACCTCCTGGATGAGTCATCGATGTGCTCTTAGAGTAATTTTGGAGGGCCAGTCACTCCTTTAAAGTTTTCTCCAGTTGTGTAAAATGGCTCTCACCGGGGTTCACTGGAGTCTGAAAGACTCAGAAATAGCTTTGTAATCCTTTCCAGATTGGTAGATGTCAGTGACTTTGTTTCTCAGGGGTTTCTTTAGATCATGGCGTGATGTTTTGCTTTTTGAGATCTTTTAGCCTGCTTCACTTTGTGAGAAAGGTGCTATTGAAGTGATTCCTTCATTCAACAGGTTTGCCAGTAATCAGAGTGTGTTTAGTGAAACTCAGTTTTCCATAAATGTGATCAATCACAGTTAATTCACGATTTAACGGGAGGAGAAATTACTTTTTCACGGAGGTTAGGTTAGTAGGTAGGTTTGGATGGTTTTCTCCCTTGTTGAATCAAATTGTCATTTAAAACCTGCATGTTGTATTTACTCTGGTTATTTTTGTCTTATGTTGAATGACCTAAAACTTTTTACACCACTGTAAGACATTTGAATTCTTAAATACATATGGAATGTAATGACTTGGACAAGAAATTCCAAGTTTGGATTCATCACTTCATAAGACCTGTTGCCACTGATTTTCAGTCTTCTTGACAGCCACTCTTCTACTCAGTCCATTTCTGATGAGGCTTAAGTGAACAGTAGACAGGCTGAAGGGTCAGATTTATCTCTTATTTACTTATTGTTTTCTATTTCTTAAAAACATGGCATGCTGCACACCATGCTAACATTAAGAGTCTTTTAACTTATAGTGTTTTGAGAATTACCCTGCTGGTGTAAGAAACACTATTTTATGGCTGTCAAATCATGTGATCTTTGGCATTTTTCATAAAGAAATGGTGCTAAGTATGTTTTTTTGCGACAGGCTGATAATAAAAAGTGAATAATACAGAATAATTACAGCCAGACAATTTTACCAAACAAATGCTGCCTCCTCGTAACACTAAATTAATGGAATTATGACAACCAATTAACAACAAAATAATCAACAACATTCAAATAAACGCTGTGTAAACTGCAACTGCTGAGTTTTTCGCTTTTGTTATGATAATCAATAGCTGTATTCCTTGTGTTCATTCACGCAGGCAAAGTTAGGGACAAAGTGATCAACTTGTGTTAACCCAGTCGCCGTTAAACTTCATCACTCACTGCAACCATGCACCAAGCAGAGCACAGCAAAGGTTGGAAACCCCACAAACCAGGAAAACTTAGATTACATCCTGCAGGCAGATGTGATATTCAAAGCTTAAAGCTGGCTGGCTGGGGAATGTTATGAAATTTCATAAGCACGGCAAAGACTTCAGGTGAGGAGGGCACCGTCATAGGTTACAGGAGAGTTTTGTTATTACAGAACATCATAAATGTGTGCTGTAACGTGCAGAACCGGTCTGCTCGAATGAGGTCACCACGTTTCATACAGTGAAAGCAAAAACTGTTCAGAATTTCAAACTAATTTAACCACTCATATAATCTGTCTGCACCCAATCCCTCCACTCGAAGGACGCACCTGAAGACTTAACCAATTCCAGCATTGCAAAGATCAGTGACTGACGTATCCAATTTATATATAACAGGCTATGACACATTAGAAGGGCAATGCAGACCACATAAATGCAGCATCTGTGCTTCGACACAAAGCTGGGGGGCCTAGGCAGAATGTCATGTCCTCTTTCTCCCGGTTTCCCGTCAATCATTGCACTAAATGTCAGAGGCAAAATGATTAGTCTTCTAAGAAAAAGACAGACAATTTTGCCAGTATCTGGCAGTTTGGGTGAAAATATGCCAACAGAAAAATCTGGTTTTAAAGCATAAACAACAATTTTAATACTGGAAAAAAGTCATCTTGTGTATTCCTGTATCGTTTTGTACCTTGTTGGCTTACACATATGCCCAATGAATGACCGCTGCACAGCATAATTATTCATTTAAAGTGTAAATTTTATATTTTACAGTGTGTCATTCCTTATCAAATTTTATGTGGGAGCAAAGAATGGCAAGTGCAGCTAAACATGAGACAAACAGCAGAAAGTACACAAGGACCGCAACAAGAAGGTTGTGTAACAAAGGGATATATTAGTTTAATATGGAATTCTTTTTAATTCTTTAGGTCTTAGGGCAATATTATAGAATGCTGCTATTATCAGTTTAGATTAGGGCTAAACAACCAGCTCAATTAAAAAAAAAGAGATGAACCATATGACACAAAAGTGTATCTGTACTTAACCCAAAGAACTGAAGGGAACAAATATCAAGTTTCCACAGTTATGAATATGAAAGTGAAATAAGGTATTGATATTAATATTCAAGTGTTTTTTTTTAAATATATTGGTACAATGTAACAATAAAAGTTGCCTCATGAATAAACATTCAATTAAAAATATAAATGAACATTGGACTCCAACAAAAAGAAAAAAACTGACTGAAGGAGTATTGTGTGCTTATAGAACTGGCTAAAATACCCTTAATTTTAGTCTTCATCAGTGTGGTGCAATTTGTCAACAGTCTCCCTGATGAGGCTTTCCTGAATGTGTTTACTGAGTTGTGTGATGTTTACATGGCTGTGAGTCAACTGGCTCTGCAAAGTATTGTGTTTGTATTGTAACACCAATTCTGAACTTCTTAATTCTGACAAATATCCTCCATAGTACAATAACTTAAAAAGACAATCAAATTAAGGCTGAAAATAATGAAAACTAAACTAAAAACTAAACTGAACTAAGAACAAAAAATTGAAATGAAACAAAAAAGAAATAGCAAACTTTTATAATTCTGGCATTTTAGCACACTAACTAGCTCGTAAAGATAGATACATAGATGATAGATGTTTACAGATTGTACAATGCTTGAAATTAGTTGTACTTACCTACAGGAAATAGTGGTTCCACGAGCGCCACATCTGGTACAGAAAAAAAGCCTGCTTCAAAATGTACATTTCCAAAAACAATATACAGACAGCAACGGACTGTGACGACAACAACAACAAAATTCTTTGCGGAAGCCGGAGTGTGACATTATCAAATCCTGCTCAGAGTGACTACACCTCCTTTACTACATCAACATCAGCTGTGGCCAACAGCCGGCAATTACAGCAGCGTTTACAGGTGTGCGCAAGCTGGCAAGCACCAGCAAGTGAATGTGACGACTTCAATAAGCCATCCCATTTCAAATGGTGCTTTTCATATATGTTACAGCCAATGTTCTCTCTAAGCTGCGTGCGTGCGCAATTGCGCACAGAAAATCTGCGTTGCGCACAAAAAAAACCATTAACCTGAATTGAAATTAAAATTAATACTTTAACAATTCTGTTTTGCAGTGTTAGTCAGTAAGTGACTGGCTGTTTCAGCTGCTGGGATTAGAACGATGCCACCTTATCCCATAGTCCAGCCAATAATGCGATTTACTAATCAATGTCGTTGACAGGTTATGACAGCGTCCTTATTTGCCGACACCGGTGTTTTAGCTGGCAAAGCGGCCTGGCTGATGTGGAGTGAAGCCACGTTAATGACAACGTGCACAACCATTGGAGATGTAAACAGGGCAGACGGTGTTTAACTGATGGAAAAAGTGTGGACTTTATACCAGTTTTTAAATTGTGTTGATCGGCCACGTAAAACCGGAGTTATGATAAAAAAAAAAATGCAATGAATACTATCGTTGTTTATATTTACTGCGGGAAGAAACGGTAAAAACTGCGTTTTATAAGGAAAACGCTCAAAAGCGCTCTCCGCCTGTGAGCAAAAACAAAACCAAAAAAACCCACCCTTTCCTATTGGTCGAAAAAAGTACCATGTCGACCAATCAAAAAAATAATATGGCAACATGGCATTTAGTGGTTTAGGAAGGGGGAAGTTTTAGGAGTGACGGTGGTGTTTTGAGATGTGAGAGATTTGCGACGTTTAGCGCAAATCTTGTGTAGTTAGTGTGTAGTGTAGTCAGTAGTTTTGTTGTGTCCGTCAGAACAATGAGGCGACTGCTGAATGTTACAGGTGTTACAGGAGTGATACATCTCCTGCTGTCAGGCAGGTATCAGGCTGTTGTTCTACTTTATATTATAGTGGACAGAAATTATTTTTTGGAGTGGCACAAATAATTTGTGTGGCATCAGATTTGATGCAGAACAGCTGATTGTTCTGTAAATAGTTTGAAATGTTTATTTTAAAAAATGCCTTGGCTGCATTTTTAGGTAAACAGCTGCAAAAAACTTTGTTTGCAAAACTCAGTTAGTTTTTTGAAGAAGTAACTCTATAATTAATTGCCCAACATTGGTCATTATATCCTGTATTTTGCAGACAGAGTTACAGACTCTCTCCCAGACCACAGACTCATAATAAAAGTCAGAAGAAAAAAAGAAAGTTGTGTTTTCAAAATTGGAGTTCAAGTTATTTTTACTTCCAATAGTGTTAACATACTACACAGGTCATGAACAAGATTTGTATTAATTTTCATTGTAAGTGGGCTAAAGCAGTTAATTAAAAGTAGTCTAACATAAATGTAAATGCTGTAATTTGATTATTTTAATAAACCATGTAGCTTGGATGGATTTGATGCTGGCGTGACCACAGTTGTAGATCTGGTGACTGCGAAGACCAAGTGAGGATGGTGAACTCAATGTCATGTTCAAGAAAGCCGTTAGAGATCATGTGAGCTTTGTGATGTACTCTTCTGCATACCAGGGTTGTAACAAGTGGTTATTAGATATCATATCGCTTTCTTATGAGCTTAAAACTGTCTAGCCATTCCCTTCTGACCTCTGGTGTTTTTTCCAGAGAACTACCGCTCACTGGACATTTGATTCTTTTTCATACCTCTGTAAACCCTAGAGATCAGTTTGTAAAACACTCACACCAATCCATCTGGCACCGACAACCATGCCACACTCAAAGACACTTAAATCCTATTTTTACTTTTGTTTGAACTTCAGCAGATCTACATGCTTAACTTCACAGCAATCCTGCCACGTGCTGATTGGATATTTGCATTAAAGAGGAGTTGAATAGGTGTATCCAATAAAGAGGTTGGTGAATGTCTGTCACTGTGTGCTCAAAATTATGGCTCAGTTGTGTTAGTTGGTGGTCTGAATAAATTTGAGCGTATATTTTTGAGTAACCTGTTCTTAAACAGGCTAAACGAAATGCAGATTAAAGGTTATGAGTTAAACAGTGCAGAAATATTGTCAAAATCTTAGATTAAAGAAGGGTTGGTGTTAGGTGCTATTTGGTGCCCAACCTGCATTTTCAAAATGTCAGAAAGTAACCTACATGTAAGGTGCTCTTTATAGAATCCATAGCAATAAAGAGTAGTCTCATTAGTCTCATTACCCAGTGATGGGCGGCAGGCTTAGCCTCAGATCCTGCAGCTTACTATATCCCAAACAAGTACTGAGGCATCATTAACAAAGGAAATCTTCTATTCCCTGTCGCACTTTATTTTGGTGCTTCTATCATGTTTGTCACTGCACGCCTGTGTTGATCTAAGAGCCCATCTGTTTGTCTGCATGCCTGTCTAATTGCGTAAGAAGGAAGGCATCTTACCGCTCTTCCTGTTGTTCTGAGTCTGCTGGGTTCTTTCATATTCTACCTGGGTGCAGTAATGAGGTTCACACGGCAACACAGAGAATTTATCCAGAAAATCTCTCAAGCTTTCATCTTTGCGTCTGCCTCTGTGTGTGCATGTGAGAGTGTGTGCAAGCATGTGTGTGTGTTTCTGTGGGATGCAAGAAAACTGCAATAATGCAAAGCTAACCTTTATGTATGAAGCAGACAAACACGGAGGCAAGTGAGCAAGGAACATGAGCACGTGTAGACGTCTGAAAAGGAACGCACACATCAGCAGATACATGCACGGACACAGACTGAGCACGAGCAGAAACATAACGAGGCAGGCTTGGAGAGTTTGGAGAAAAAAGCCGACACAGAAAGAATGTGAAAATAGCGGGGAAAGGCAGACAGCCTGCACAGGAAAATGAATTAACAAAAGGAGGGGGGGCATACAAGAAGGGGAGGTGTGTGACAGAGACAGAACGACAGAGAAGGAAAGAGAATGATAAAAGTTGGGCGTGGAGTTAAGGACCTCGTACTCGTGAAAGCTAAAAGAGGTGGCCTACGCAAACAGGAGACAAACAGAGAGAAGAAGAAGAGTGATGAGGATGAAAGGAGCCAAGACACGGCAACGAGTGGGAGGGGAGTGGAAGAGGATCACATGTTCACACTGTGTCTGCACCGCATCCAGAAACAAGAGGAGGGAGGAAAAAGAGAGGAGAAGAAGGGGTGGAGGAAATGGGGGAGGAAATCAAGGAGAAGGGTGAGATAACACCAAGACAAAGAGCATATGGAACGAGAGGGGAATGAGAAATGTGATAAAGGGAAGTGGGAGATGGAAGGGAGGTGAGAAAGACTGCATACCAGCGATGGGTGGTGTTGGTGCAGCATCGGAGGGACGGAGAAGCAAATGACGAGCTGCTGCGAGCAAGACGCACTCAGAGCACATTATGGATATTATTAGAAAGGGAAGAGAGGTAGCCTGGTGGGGGTCTGCAGTGAGAGATGCAGGGGGAAGTGTTTGAGAGCAGCGAGCTTGAGGATGAAAAGAAACTAAAAAAAAAATGTCAGCATTAAAAAAAAAAAGACAGAAAGCATGAGGTAAAGGAAAACTTAAAGGAACACAGGAATGGTGGTGAAGTGAGCAACGAAGGGGGAAGTTGTATGGGAGGAGGGTGGGGGTGAAAACAAAATCTTTTGTAAGCAAACCTGACGGGCGAAGCAGACAGACGGGCTAAAAAAAAAGAAGAAAGATCTGTGTATTATTGCGGGGTGACTCAAAGCATGTCCCAATATGTCACTATCTCACTCACCCCACCCCACCCCGCAATGCCACACCACACCACCACCCCCTCACGCCTCAATCCTTCACTCCTTCCTTCCACCTCATCCTTCGCTCCACTGACTTTAGCCTTACCCTGCAAGCCACTCCACGGCAGGCGGCCACTGCCACACTGTGTGTGTGTGTGTGTGTGTGTGTGTGTGTGTGTGTGTGTGTGTGTGTGTGTGTGTGTGTGTGTGTGTGTGTGTGTGTGTATAAATGCATGGAACTAAAAGTACACCTCTCCATCCAACGCCCCTCTTTTCCTCTCCATTGCCCCATCTCTCTCTTCTCTCGCCTCTTTCCAGAACTGACTGTTACTTTGTGACTCCTGACTAATTTCCCTGCCACCTTCTGACAGACTCCGAATGTGTTTTTTGTGTTTTTTTGTGCTGAGGGAGAATGTTCAAGAAAGAATGCAAAAAATATAGGGATTGAAAACACTTTAACTTTTTCCCCCTTGGAGACAGCTAGGGGGTAACGCTTGGTACTCTTTTCTGAATTGAGTGATTTTTGTCATCGTTCTTATTTCTGTTTTCAGAACAGAATGACTGGGTGTTCTGAAAAATCCAGAACCTGTTCTAATCCTCATCAAACCAAGTCTTTATTGATACGTATCAAATGTTGGTAGGGTGCCAAATGTTGCCTTCGTCTATGGTCTATAACAGGGGTGGGGAACTCCAGGCCCCGAGGGCCGGTGTCCTGCAGGTTTTAGATCTCACCTCACTGTTGGTCCCCACAAGTATAGTGAAATGCCAATTTTCTGTCCTCACAAAGACGTCTAAACATGTACACACACACACACTTTCTTCCCTGCACAGAATGAGAGCTGCACCCGGCCTGTGCAATGGAGCTTTATATTTTACCAATTATAAGTGAGCTTTGTTCAAATAAACTTTTCCAAATGTTTGCTAATCCCGTTTTGTCTTTTGGGTACTTTGGACAAAATCAAGAGCTGTAGCCCTGATGTGGAGCTCCACTGGTATTCTTGGTTTTTGTCTCAGATTAGATTTGATGGTTAGAAGGAGAGGTTTGCTGTAAAACTGTGGAACTACAGTGTCACCAAGTGGTCACAGCAGCACCCCTGCCCCCCCCTTCGGCTGTAATGAAAAATTGTTGCATCCACTGATTGAGAAACTTACCCCATTTTGGATTCTAATTGGAATCTAGTGTACTTTTAGTGTACGCTACTTTGTGTGCTTCTTCAGCCATATACTTCTTTACTAGTATCTGTTTACTCAGTCCCTTCCAGAAGGCTTTACCTCCAGTTGCTGTCAAATAGTAAACAAATTTTGCCTACCCCCCTCCGCACTGTTCCTTTCAGCCCAATAGGAGGAGCTGGGCAAACAGCCGCCGGTGCAGCCAGGAGCTCCGTGCGGTACAGACAACAAAGCCAGGTCTGTGGGGGAAAATCAAGCGTCAGAATGACTGGCAATGCTGGCAGCCGATAGCTACGAATGGAAGGGAAACATACGGCTGCAAGCAGACACAGATAACAGTGCCACGGAAGAAATGTGGGGGCTGTGGTTGTCGATCCAGTGAATTACTCTAACAGCTGACATCAAGTATTATTTCCTATTTATTGGTCAAATCAATCCTGCAGGCCGGCTAGCTTGCCAGAAACAGCGAGCAATATGTTTCCATGTATTTCCCCAGACATTCAGTCTCTTTGCAGAATTTGAATGCTCAATCTTAAAGAGCCTACACACGAGCTATTATGATCGGTCTGCAAATAATCTGTGCGCAGAAGGCCTCAATAAATAAGCAATACTTACAGAGTAGTTGCAGAGCTACAGAATATGAGACGCTTCTTCAGCCTGAAAAAACACAAAAGCACAATGCACGCGTTACACAAGTGATGCAAGAGGTTTGTGTTGAAGTAAGAAAACATACACTTCTTTACTAGGACGATAAACAATTTATGGTATATACTTAAAGATCCCCTCCAGACAAGACCATTTAAACCACTTTACTTTGAATTCGAATTTATCTCATTTTCCACTGATGTAGATTAAAAAAACTAATCAATAAGCTACAGTTGTTTTAAGTATAATGTTTCCAACTCAAGTAGATTCTTCATTTTCCATGTAAGCGATGTGGCAGTTTCTATATCACTCTGCTGGAGCATAGTTGGCTTCCAGTTTAATTGTAGTGTCATATAATCATGCTGTGAGAACAGCCATAGGTATGAAAACATATCTGTGGCTGTTCCACATGCATTACCATGCACTTCTTTGAAATGGAGTACGATTTGAAATTCTGCTCACACGCCTAACATCCAAACCGAGAAACACGATGCAAAGGCTCTGCTGGCCTCTAGTGTCTGACTCAACAGCTTGCACTGTGCAGTCAGCGTGAGCCACGTACTGTTTTACTGCAACTCTGATATACAGTGGTTTTAAAAAAAATATGAAAGAGTATGAATTTTGGCTTACTTTTGAAGCAATTCATGTCTGATGTATCGATCCGGAGCTCAACCGCTGACTTCATAAACATCGAACAGAGTCATTCTTAGATGAAAAACCTGATGAAAACAAACAAGTGGATCTTGGAGACATTCCCCTGGGATGGGAAACCTGTAATGAAATTTCCTATCTCCCGACTCTGTGCATTACTGATCTGACAAAAGCTTTTGTCGAAAGTACTTTGATGTCTAAACCTATGGAAAACAAGTCGGATGACAAATGTATGACTACACCTCAGCTGTGCCGTTTCAGAAAATCAAAACAAAACAGAAGCTTCACATACAGCAGAATGGTGCTGTGATCTTACAGTGATGTGAGATTACAGAGAGGGAAAAACACAGTTCACAATCGCTTTAACATGATGGGAACAAAGCCCATTCAAAGGAAGCGTAAGTGCGCTTTTGCCAACGTGATCAATATGTTCCAGCCTGTTGTGCTCAGCCTGTGAATGATGCAGAAATGGAAATAACCTTTGTGAATATTTTATGCGAACGTAAGTGTGTCTTTTGCACACTACCGGGCCTCTCCTACATCAATAACGCAGCTTTTCATCTATTATACAGCGAGTCGATTTAAACAGAGGAATGTGAGCAAGCAGCTAGTCATTATTAATCCTGATTAATTTACTGAGCCTGGCTTTTCTGAACTGATATGAAAATGACAGAAACTACAAATGCAGCCATCAACTCTGTTTCAAAATACTGAGATAAAAGAAAGATTAGCGCCGTGGACCCTTTTCTTGTGCATGTCAATATAATACAGTAAACAACTGATATTCAGGTTTCCTTGAAGACGTCTCCACAGATTTAGAAGTGGGAGATCAAAACAAAATTACTGTTTTGGTCTCAACTCTGAAGTCGAATTCCAGAAGAACTGGGCCACCTCCCAGTATGCAGTGTTGTGGAGTAGTGTGACCTACATGTAATACTACATTTTGCAGTATTTTTCTGGTAGTTCTACTTTCTTATGTTAAAAGCGGTTCAAGCAGAAATACTCTTTTGTATTTTTCGTGTTATTTATTTACTATGGAAGGAAATATGGTGGCACAGTGGTTAGCACTGTTGCCTCATGGCAAGACGGTCTTGAGTTCAATTCCACCATCAAGCTGGGGTCTTTCTTTTTGAGTTTTTTCATGTTCTCCCTGTGTTTGCGTGGGTTCTCCCCAGGTACTCCAGCTTCCTCCCACAGAACAAAGACATGCACTTAGTGGGGATAGGTTAATTGATAACTCTAAATTGCCCATAGGCGTGAATGCGGGAGTGAATGTCAGTGTGAATGGTTGTCTCTGTCTACGCGTTAGCCCTGCGACAGACTGGCGACCTGTCCAGGGTGTACCCTGCCTCTCACCCTAAGACAGCTGGGATAGGCTCCAGCCCCCCCGCCACCCTGAAAAAGGATAAGCGGAAGCGAATGGATGGATAGAAGGAAAAAAGTGATAATAATGGTAGTAATGTAAAGGTAATGGCTCGCCTGGTAGTTCGCATTGCTGTTTCACAGAAAGTGGGTTCTGGGTCTGAATCCACCAGCCAGGTGTAGTTTACATGTTCTGTCCCTGTGCGGACCTCAGTTTAGTTCAAAGGTTGTATTAACATGAGTTTCTGAAAACACTACTGGCAAAGAATCAAAATACAGTTTATAAAATAACAATTATATATATATGTATATATATCATGCCAATGTTGTCAATAAACAACATTTATTCATTTGCGTTACCCGGTCTCCTTGTCCTAGAGGAGTATTTTAAATTTTCAGAGACCCTTCAGTTCGGTGAAATTTAGTACTTTTGGTTAAGGTAAGAGTGGACTTGGCCAGAATGTTTGTCTGCTTTCTGTCCCTGACATTTAGGTGATATTCTGCCAATACATAATCTGTTTATGGTCTGCTTTGTTGTTTGCGTTCTTCTTTCCAGTGTTTTAAAAAGGTCCCTGATCAGATATGATTCAATCTGATCAGTGTTTGCAAAGCAGTGCTGTTGTGAGACTGGACAGGGAGTTAGAGAGAGGGCAGTTAGTGTCAGCAACAATTTATATAGGGGAGAGCTGGGAGGTTGTGTCTTGGAGGCTGGATTTAAGATGATTAAAATTTAAAATTGAGTTCCAGTGGGTCCCCTACCTACGGGCAGCAGGGTGTTGTGGTGGTTAGCACCGTCGCCTCACAGCAACAATGTCCTGGGTACAAATCCACCACCTGGCTGGGGCCTTTCTGTGTGGAGCATATTCTCTGCGTGGGTTCTCTGGCTTCCTCGCACAGTCCAAAGACATGAAGATAGTGTGGTTAAGTTAATTGGTGAGTCTTTGGTTGGTTATCTGTCTCTCTGTAATAACCCTATGACGGACCGGCAACCCCCCTCAATTAATTAGCTAAGCAGAAGAAAACGGATGGATTTGGATCTACTGCTGCGCAACAGGTATTTGTTGATGTTTGCCTGTGTACATGTAAAAATGTATCTGCAGAATTGTGCATGCAGACATGACTGAGTGGACCCCATACTTCACCAACATACAATGCAAAGGGCAGAATGAAACTATCAAAATTTTACTACTTAGAAGCCTTTCAGCTGTTGAGCTAAGAGCAATTTTTCTCTTAATTACACAATCTAAAGACATTCATGGTTTTTGGACTTGCTATCACACATATTGGGAAACGTCTCTCTTGACTAGTCCTAAAACAAACTGATGATGTGTGCAGAGTGTACTATGCCTCTTACCCTGAGCCCGGTTCTGCTGGAGGTTTCTTCCTGTTAAAAGGGAGGTTTTTTTTCCGTCTCTCCGTGCTTGCACAACTGAATTACTCTATCAAAGCTAAGACAGGCTGCAGATAGTTTCACTGACACTGATGTTTTGATCATTTAAAATGAGAAAGCAGATTAAATCACAAGTCGTTTTCATTATAAACTGTTAGAACTTAGACTCTTTACACTTACACCGGGGAGATTATTCCATTTCGGAATTGAATCAAATAAGACCTGAATATCTTAAACAAACAAAAAAAGAAAGAAACACTTCAGTACAAGAACTGGTCTATTAAAATGACAGAGATGTGATTGGGATAATAATCTCACAAGATAAACTTTGGTATATCAAGCAGATTGACTTTATTTGTAACTTCCAACTTCCATTGTAATTAATCATCATTAATCATCACCGGGATCGCATCAGTTAACAGTGTTATTGCCGCCGTCTCTATTACCTTCACAGTCACCATCCGCTCAAATAATGAAATTACATTATCTTAAACAGGCCGGTGACAAACGCTTTAATCTGCTGTGATATTGACAATCTCATTATCAGTTACATAGTAAGTAGCTTAAATACTGAGGACATTTTGCTCGACGGTGCTTGAACAGAAAGCCCGGTCTCGGCTTCACACGTCACTGTGTAAGACAATAATGCGCTGTATGTGACATTATTGTTTCAAAGCCATAGAGGCTGCATGTACATTACAACTACACTGTGGTGACAATCCGTTTGTTTGACATTCGATCACACGCAATCCAGCAGCATGAAATATTCAGCAGGAAAGGAAATGTGAACTGAAATGCGAAGTTAGCGCCGAGACAGCGAGAGAGCTTGAGTACAGGGCAGCGACAAAGCGGACTAAATAACGTCAGGAGACACAGTCGACGTTTGCTGCGTCTTTAACCCGTATTAACACATTTTTAAACTCAGCCTGACTCTAATGTGACCTCAATCATACAATCAGCCTTTAACCAGACACTGTGTATCTGCAGGATAATTATATATTGCTTTAAACTTCAGAGGAGGACACGTAAATACAGCGAGACGACAGTGATGTGATTATATGCGTTTGAGCTTTTACACGCGACCATTTTTTGTGCTATTGATTATCGTCTTTCGCGTCGGAGCGGCAGACTGACTGGCTTAAGGTGGTGACACATCGTTGCATCAGCGACACACAGCTGCTCTTTATTGCAGTGCAAAAACAAAGGGCACGGATACTGTATCACCGCGGACACAGGGCTCGTTAGACGTACGCTTTTTCACGTTCCCAAAAGAGCGTGAACAGAACATTGCTGTTGTAATTGCTGTTATCAGGGAGACTTCATGCAACTCACGCTGTTGTGTTTGAGGTCAAAGGTCAAAATGCTTGTTAGTATGTATGAATGTTACAATTATTGTCTGTATACGCAGCAATTTCAGCTGCATTTCGACAGTCCAACATGTACAGAGTCAAAGAAATCCATTTGTGACACCTGGTCACACTTTTGTATTTGTTTAGCCAGCAAGGTATTTATGAAAATGAAGGCTCATCATGCAGCTGGAATCCACGTGACTTCAAGTCAAACCATTTAACTTTTTTTTTTAAATTGTTTTTTTACGGTGTTTGACAAACTTGGTATGACTACTCGACTCACCCCATGACCACGAGAAAAACAGTAACAGTATTGACAACAATACATCGGTCATAATTGCTAGAGCATTTTATAAGATATTCAAGTGGTGACGTTGGTGAAACGGTGGAAAATGAGAGCAGGATTTTGTGTCCGAGCGAAGAAAGAAAAGCGTGTATGAGAAAGGAAACCGTCAACTGCTCTAAGAGGAGTGTTGAACACAGTCCAACTTCCTCCGTGTCGCTTTGTGTCGTGCAGCGCAAAACGGCCAGACGATAAGTTGTTTGTGTAGGTGAAATGGAAGCTAAGTCACAAAATGTAAAAAATGTCTTTGTCTAATAGTGTAGCGCCCACTGCTTGTGGTTATACGTTCAGAAAGCCGCTTAGCAACACATACAAGTCCAGCCAGAAGCAGGGGCATGAGCAATACTGCTCGGCAACACATTCAGTCACAGTTAAAGGAAAAGAATAAAATCAGCAGAGGCTGAGATGATTAAAGCACAATCAGATCAGACACAAGCGACGTCAACCAGTGATGTCACAGCATGTGCTTTAAAAATAAATCAATCAATTAAAAAAAAAAGGAAAATCTGCAGCTAAACAAATCACCTGGTTTCACATCACCAGCTGGTGTGTACAGATGCTTAAGTCTCAAACCCACAAAGCATGGGACAGCAGCTGTTTTCTACACTGGGTCGCTGTTGGTGGTTTATCCCCATTAACCTTCATATATATAAGGCTCTGCTGCCATCTGGTGGATGAAAGTCACGTGCCAGGTTCTATCAGGCAAACCACCAAGTATTAAAAACATTCTAGGTGGATTTACACATGAACAGCACCTCAGCTATGAAACAATTAACAAACATCTGTAAGAAACAAAAATGTGCATGTTGATGATGAAGTTTAGTCGCTTCATGTAAATGTTTGCTTCTGCCCCACAGTGCACGAGCACAGATCACACTGTTGCACATTGTGTGGATCTGGAGAAGCCACCTGTGTGAGCTGTTAATGTGCATGTATATAAGCGCAGGCATTCTCTGTAAGTTTTTTACTTTTTTTTTAAAACTTTTTTTTGCTTTGGCATGTTGATGGATTTATGAAGAAAAGCTTTTGTTGTCCCAGGAACGCAGCAATTAACTGAAATCCTGAGCAGAAAACGTTGGCAACACAAAGGCAGCGTAGCAGGAAAGTTCCATGCTTTCAGTGTGTGTGTACGTGCGCGCATGTTTGTGTTTGGAGACTGCATGTGTGCGGTGATTATGGGTTTCGGGATGAATGCCACTCTAGTCTAAAACAAGCTGTAGTAATGGCCGCTTTACTGCTGTGACTAAACATGCAAGCGCGAGTGTGAGTGTGTGTTTGTGTAAGACATCATGGGCACAAAGATCTCTTGGCACACCTGAAGTGGCTGACACACTTTTGACACACTCAGAGATACTAAAACATGATATAAATATCCAGTAACAACAAGTATTAGTGTAATACACTTATTTAAGATGAACAAATGAGCAAATAAGACTTGTAAGCAAGTATAACTGCATCCAAACCACAACTTGAGGCTCATCAACCCAAGCTGACTGGGCCAGGAGCATTGTCAGTTTTACAAAAATAACAATAATAATAATAAAAACCAGCAAAGATAAGTGTAAGCTTACAAAAGCATCTGGATCACTTAAACAACCTGAAAAACGTCTACAAATGTAGATGATATAAAAGTAGCAAATCACTGACTGAACTGACAGATTCAGGTTTTCAGTTAGAGCTCGTTACTTTTCACCGCGAAGATCAAAAACACATACTGAACAGTAGCCACGTTATTACAGTGAAACAAAAGTCCGAGAATTAGTGAGAACAATGCGATTATACAAATAAATGAACACAGGAGTGTGTTCGGTGCTTTTTCCAGTGCTTCTTTTTGTTTAGGGACATGAATGGAGTCAGTTTTATCCACAGGTCAATAGACTGAGATAATGACTGATTATGTAAAAATAATTGTCATTTTAATCTCACGTTTTCAGCATTTTTCCACTTCTTCGCTCCTCGACAGTTTTCCTTCCCCTCATTATTTGCGCCGATTCCCTCCCAAAAGCTACACAAGATCCAGTGTGTGTGAATGTGTGTCAGAGTGTGCGCGCATGTATGTGTCCCCTACGCCAAACCAGGTCAGCAGTCATGCTCCACTTTCTCTCTCCAGAAAGTTGCGATGAGAGAACTTTTCCCCGTTGTCTCTGCTCGATCCACATCCGTGTCTGCGTGCGGTAAACGTGTCCGTTTACTGCCATCGCTCGCAAAGTTGATCCAGCATTGTTTCTGCCTCGTGGCTCTTTACTCGGCTCTTTCCGTGTGCTTTTCATTCCCTTGTGAACAGGAAGCAGAGAGAGAGAGAACGAGGGAGACGCTTCCGACATCAGATAGTGGCTGGAGTGACCTCTGAAGGGCGCTATGCAGGAAAGGTCAACAAATGTTCATCGAACTACTTCAGCGTGTTTAGTGTGCTTTGGAAAGTATCAGCATCAAAGCACTGAAGGTCTCGCCGTCTGTGCCGATTGCCTCTCCTGGGCTGAGACGTGACAACGCAGGAAGTAGGACACAGCTATCCATGCCCTTGTCTACATACGTCTAAAATATCTGAATCGGTGCAGATTGTTCATCGATCGCTACTTTTTGGCACTGCGTTTTGCAACGATAGCCATATTTGCTACACAGCTATTAGTAGCTAACATGCATCTCTATGCCAGCAAACGTTTACACATTTTATGCTGAGGCGATGTTTTTCAGAGAGCACTGTTTCTTATTTGCAGATGATTCTCAGAGAGTAGGAGGTAGCAGAGTTAGGGCCACAGTTCTTTCACAGGGCTGATAATGACAGATCGTTAGTGGGAGTTAACCTCATACTGTATTTCCTCATTCGCAATTTTGTTGTCTGTGCGATAAAAAAGGAAGCAATTAAATCTCTGATTGCTGCTTACTGTAAGTGTTACTTCCCATGCAGTCCAATCTTATGGACATAAATGAGATAAAGAGGTCATTTTCCATGCCTAACCACATGTAGTACTACATAGTATATTGATATGGAGGAGGGTTTTGGGGTTATTGCGTTTTCTTAGTAGCATGCAGGCCTATCTTTGGGAACAAATGTGTTAATCTATAGCACAACTACACTGGCATCACTGGGGAAATTTAAAGCTCATGTGAGAATCAAACCTTTCAGCTGTTACTTTTTCGGTGAAGTCACTTATATCACGGTGCCCACATAATTTGCTTTTTCCCCTTCCAAATGCACAGGCGTAAAGGTCACAATAACGTTACACAAGTGGGGGGAAAATCCAGTTTATAAAATATGGTCACTGAGAGGAAACCTCAGCCTCGGGGAGATGTGATATGTGAAAATGCGATCTCATCGCCTACAGGAGCGAGGAGGGTGTCATATATCAACCGCTTGAAAAAAAAATAAAAGGAGGAGCAGAAGGATGGAGTGGGGTGAGAGGATGGGGGAGTTCACTGTGTTAATGCAACATTTGCTTCTTCCAAATATTTGATGCTCCTCACTAGTTTTTTAGCAATAGAAAGAAGAAAGACAGGACATGTGATAAAATGGACAGAGGGGAGAAGACGGGCAGGGCAGCGCTGAGAAGTAGAGGAAGCGACTGCTCTACTTTTATGGAGGTTTTTTTCCTATCGGCTCTATAACAGTAATGGATAGAGTGGTGGGGAAGCTAATGGTGAAATAAGACGTAATACAGCATGACGAGACGGGGAGGAAATCAATGCTTCTCCTCTTTTATTGTTACTGCCTTCTGTTAGAGGTGCCGTGTGAGGTCATAACGGTGAATCTGACTGAATCTTCTCACCTGTTTGAATGATATTTGGATTTCCTGATTAGATTCAAGGTCAGGATTGTTGTTCAGAGGTTGTTGTGTCTGAGATCAGTCCTCCTCCTTTTGTGATTATCTTTTGGATAATTTTATTTTCTAGCTTTTAAGAATCTGTCAAATGGAAAAATGAGATTTAGGGTAATCTGGTCTGTGTCCATTTTGGATTCTTCTTAGCCTGCGTGTCCTGCATGCTGATGTCTTTTGCTCTACTTTACTACGCTGTATTTTACATGATCTATTTATTCCCACATCTGAATTATTTATAACCTCTTATCAATTTTGATTCTTTAAATTGGCCCGATTCTCAGTTCCTCTCTCTATATATTATTCTTTAAATTCCCTTTTTGTAGTCTTTCATTTGTGTTAAAGAAAGATTAGACAACAACAAACTCCACTACCTCTCAGCTGGTTTGGTGTCTCTCCACTGCCTCTCCAAGCTGCTATCTTTAGACTTGTTACCCCTCCCACTCCTGCTCCTGCTCCGATATAGCTGAAGATAGACATTTCTAACTTTGCAGTCTTCCAAATTATCCAATCCGTCACCTAAAATTGCAAAGATTTTCTTGCCCTTGCTCCTTTTCTTAGACTCTATCTCACCTCGCTGCTGCACTCTCTATCAGCTCTCTTCTTCTGATCTAGTGGGTTTACTGACTTTTTACAGTATGCACTGTATTTGTCATATCTCCTCCGTTTGCTTTCCCAGTTCCTCTGACAGTATCTTCTCTTTTCCCTACATCTCTCCTGTTTTGTCTTTCTTACCTCTCTCACTGTGTTCTGTCTGAATCCTTTCTTCTCTATGCATCCTTCCTCTCTTCTTTCATCTCCCTCAGCCTGTGCCTGTACATTCTCGCTCTCAGTGTTTTTATTTTTCTCTTCATCACATGTCGTCTCCGGCATGGCAGCTCTCCTCGCCGTGTATAATGAGGACGGGGAAGAAGAACGCATCCTGATAGGATGGAGGCCGATCCCTCTCACCCTCTCTCGCCTCTCCTCCCCCTGCGTTGTCTTGCTCTGCCTCCTCATCCCTCTCTCTCCTTCCTCTTCCTCTATCTTCCCTCCTCGTCTGCTCCTGCTCTTCTTCCTCGTCATCGTCACCTTCCCCTTCAAGCACTCCTCTGGTCTCCTCGTTGTTCTGTCTTGAACCTAACCCAAGGAATCCTCCACCACCTCCACCCCCTCCGCCACTTACCCCTCCTCCTCCTCCTCCATCTTCCCTACTTCCTCCCAGCCCACCCCCCATGCTTCTTGAATGAAACAGGCTGTTCTGGCGCCCACCTCCAAGTCTCCCGAGAGAGAACCCGCTCCGACTGAGCACCAGTCTCCCTCCCATACCCCCACCTCCTTGCCCTGCTGCTCTGATCCCTGCCACTGTAGCGTTCAGGAGGGCTGTGGTTCCCATTGAAGCCCTTAGCCTGGATGGAAGACTGGCACTCGATGTGGTCCGCCGGCATCGGGGGCAGCTCTGAAGGAGGTAAGCCGAGTTGAACACCACAGGCAAAGCCAGAGGAGGGGGGTTGGTCCCCTGGCTGGGAGTGATGCCTTGAGGCCCAGAGATAGGTGTGGAGGCTGTAGGGTTTGTCCCCCCACTCGTTTCTAAGTCCATAAGGAGGGCTTCAGAGTAGCTCGGGACCATCTGTTGGTTACAGCGAATGTGCCACTCCAATTCTGTCATGTCCACCGTGTTGACACGAGAGATGGCTCTGTAGCTTGTCCCATTCACACCAATGCCAATCGAAATTCCTCCCGGGTGGATTCCATTCTCAGTCCCTCCTTCAACGCCGTCCCCTCTTCCACCTCCGCCTGGCCCTCCTCCGCCGACTCCCCCAACGGTATCCTCGTCCTCCCCGAACAGCTTCTCCACGTGGTAGTGGACGTACGCTGTGCGGTATTCCGACACAACTCGCAGCGGCCACGACAGGAGGAAAGCTGAAGCCAGCCAGAACACCTTGTGCCTGGAGAACCACGGCTGGTGAGCCGGATCGGAGAATGCTAGGATGTGTTCGCGGAAATCCACGTTTTTAAGGTGCATTCCCTCCCTGGCCTCCATGTAGTCATCAAGCCCCTCGTTCTCCCCAAAGAAGCGTGCTCGCTTGCAATTACAGAGAAAAAAAAATCAAAAAGTAAAACACTGTATGAGATTTAATGCTAAATTATTACCAATATTTGAGAAATTTACTGATTCAAATGCTTCGTATTTTTGATTTAAAATGAAAATGGACATTTGTTTAAGCTTAAAAAAAATAAAGAACAAAATGAATCGCATTCATTGATCCCTCACATCTTACCTGGGTGAGGTAGGCAGCTTCAGCACGTGCACTTGAAAAGCTAAAGAACACAAAAATGAGTCACTATCTATTTCACCTTAAATAGAAGGTAAACCTTTTAACAATCAAAGTCATACAGGTTTAAATTTGATGTCTCGCTGATACCTGAAACACTTTGTGAAACGCAGGCGAACAGCAGGGTGTTGCTGCAGGTCCAACAGCTCCTTTGACACGTCTTTGACACCATAGCGGGCGTAGTCAAACTCAGAACTTGAGGCATGAGTGTTCACCCGCTCATGGTAGACCTGAAGAAGAAAAAAAAGCAGGGCACGGACAAAGAGGTCGAATAATGATGAGCAGGATGTGTGATACTAGAGGGACATTTTTATTTTCAAAATATGTTCCAGCATGAATAAAACTCAGCTGTATGGAATTTTTTGCCTTCTGTGAACAGCTGTTTGTCACAGCTCAACAACATTCACTATATCAAAAGCAGTCAGGATAACAGGAAGGGTGAAACGTGAGTGTGTAGAACCAGAAAAGTGTCCTCACCTGTGTGGTCGTATATGCATCTCCATTGCGGTATCTTGTCACCTGTCTGGTCCTCCTCACGTAGTGATAGCTGATGGCCTTCCACCAAATACAGGGTGTGGCCTGCTGAAGTCTCTGCACACGCTCGTATACTTCCTGTGTAAAACAATGAGGTAAAACAAGGCTGCTTTAAACCATGTCACAATGTTTTACACTTTCTACAACCAACTTGCTGCCTGATGTGTTAAAAACGAGATAAAGACATAACATTGCCTAAAACGTGCAATCACAGCAGGAGCAGAAACAGTTGTTTTACTATCTGCATACAGTTTAAAGCTGTGCAGGCTGGTGATGGTTTGGTTATTGTGGGATTATTTTTGTCCTTCTTAGTAGAGACAGACAAACAGCTGTACGTTTGGAGACAGACAAAGGACAGGCCAGAACAAAGCAAAAAACAGCAAAAACCTCGGTCAGCTAATTTCCACATGTAGGGAAGGAAGCTGTATAATGACGTTCTCTCCTCATGAAATATTACAAATCGGAATAAACTGCATTAAACTCAGGCTTCCTTGAAGTGAGGATTTTCTTTTTTTAATCATTATTTTTACTGGTTTAACCATTTTAAGGATTCCAGACACAAAAAACAATCACTAAGTGAACAGATTTGTTTTTTAATAACAGGTCTTTCTAGATTTCTCTTCCAGCGTCTTTCTGTTTCGTGCTGGAATCACCTCACTTGAGCCCATTACACCCACCTTCAAAATACAGGCTATAACTTTGACACATACCTGGAATTCAGCATGAGCCAACATGGCCGTCTTGGAGAAGCAGTGCCAACACTCCACCAGGTAAACGACATACAGCATGGCCAGGAAGGCCAGTGGGATGTACACGTAACCACTAGAACACGGACTTTCCAAATGCTGGATGTAATAGGCCGCCGAGGTGCCGTCAGCAGATACGGAGGAGGAGCCCAGAACGGGTACGCGACAGAGAGCGCACCAGGCCAGCGTGGCAAAACAGCCGTACATGAGGAGGGTCAGGAGGAGGCACTTCCAGTGGGACTCCCGACAAAGGGAAGAGGCCAGAGACTGTTGGACTGGCCGTTGCTGTGGAGGCACAGAGAGGAAAAAAACAGCTGAGCCACAAGACTACACACATTGGCAGCCACGAGAGTGATAACACAACATGCCTCTAAATATGCCTCATTAATAAAGCCAGACAGGTGACAATCAATGCTGCGGAACACAAAATGTTTGTAAAGGACGCAACACAGGTTTTCTGTACCTGCTGAGGTTTTAATAACCATATTCTTCCTGTTTGGTAAACAGTGTCACATTACAGAGAAAGTGTGTAAGCTGAGGTCTTGACCAAAGGAATGCATTACGCTGCCCCACTCCCATCACAGGATAAGTGCTGCATATTAGGAACACACACACACTGCTTATGCCACTCTCTAAGTGCACACAGCCTGACTTGCACTGTGGAGACATCATATTACAGCGCACTCAAACACACACATATACGTACGCACACACATTTGAGATATACAGACATAGATGGTCTAATGCGCCTCATTCTTTTCAGTCTTGCTATCTCTATCCATACTCACGCCAGCATGCACGTTTCTCAGCACTGTAATGCAGCCAGCGGAGAGTATGTGAATAATTTAGATGAGAACGATGCTTCTAGACGGTTCTCTAGCCAACTGACTCCGCTCCAACATCAGGAGCATATCAGCATTGCTGCAGTTTGTGTGCGTGTGAATGAAGGACAGAAAGACAGACTGCTTGTGCCAAAAGGAAAAAAAAACAAACATACCTCATTTTTATGCATACCTCATAAAAACGTGATGAGAAAGGAACACATTTAACACACACCTGAACTGTTTCATGTGACAAAGGGTGCTTATTTGTGTCTGCGTTGATGTCTCCCCTGTGGTGAAGGCGACAAGGCGAAAGAGCAACAAAGCAGATGACGAAAAGAAGGAAAAAAAAGATGGGATGACACCATTGTCCTTTCCTCCTCTCAGTCAAGTCTGCTCGTCCTGTCAGCACATCACGCCCTCCATTTGTCTCACACACTGGCCCCTCTCCTCCCTCCTTCTACAGTATATCACTCACACACACACTCTCATATCCTTCACTTTCTCCCTGAGCACCACAACAGAGCCTCAATTTGCTATTTGCTATATTTGCTAGCAGATCTTGGTGGATGCACTGCACACAAACACGCACAAATGTGCACCCATGATTTCAGAGGACATTTGCGCGTCTTGCCTGAAACATATACCAATGTTACTGCAAATCTTACCTTATCCTCAGCTGATAATATGTCTTTACCTTAACCTTTAATGATTTACTTTTTGTGTCTATACGTGACTGTGCAAACAGACTCAGGCTCACATTAACTGTATACACACACACACAGACATTTTTCACTACTGTACGTCAAGGGCGAGCAGTGAAAGGCAGAGAGAGGGGCATCTACACTCCACCAGTCTGTCATCACTCTGCAAAAGCTGCCAAAAAGCATCCAAGTGCAGGCCTTAAGATTCTAAAAATAGGTTTGTTGCCTTTAAGAAAATGAAAATGATCCGTGGTACCAACTTCATATCATATTTAATGCTTCTCGTATTCACATCTTCTTTCATTTGTCTATTCTTATGCAATCTCTTTTTCCTCCTCCTTCCCCAAATCTACTCCCCGAGCTCCTAAGCATTTTGTACCCACCAATCAGAACTTTTACCTCGCCTCACTCTGTCCTCGCCTGCCAACCCCACCCTCCATGTCTCCTCTGTTACATCCTCTTTCAAAGTCTGTCTCTAAGTGGATTGATTGGGCTAAGAGTGTAGCGTAGGGGGAGGGGATGAGGAGTGTGAGGGGAGACAGAGAAACGGTCATGAACTTTTCATGAATGCAAGTATGAAAGGAAGCTAAATAAGAAGAGGAGGATGAGGAGAGAGGGAGAGAAGCTAAAGAGCCAGCAGCAGTGACAGAGTGCACCTCTCTCCAGAGAACTCCACTGCCAAAATCCATCCTTTTCCACCGTCTCCCTCCCTCTTGTGCCCTTATTTTGTCCTTCTGGCACCAAACCTCTTTTGTCGTTTACCTATTACCCAAAAGAAGAAGAAAATACTCCAGCAGTGCCAAAAAAATGTGTCAAGCATTTTCAACAAGAATCTGCAGCCGTGATGCCAGTGTGGGTACAATCAGCCCAAGACAGGAGTCAGATTATTCCTGTAAGCACTTATCCCAGTCAGCTTTTGTCAGTATGAGCCATTCTCTGTCCCACAGGTGAAAACACCTGAGTGCCAGAGCTTTAGCACGACTTAGTGAGCATAGTCAAATAAACCAGTGCCGTAAGTCACCACACAAATTCCAGTGAAAGATGAAACATCAGAGCACTCTGCCAACCATCAACTCTGCATGACGCCAGCTATTTACAGTAATGGGAATTATACACCATATATGGGACTGAGAGGCCATTTTAATTATTACACAGCCACTAATGGAGGGTCAAATTCCAAATCCAGCAACAATGCACACAAGTAGTTGTCTTCAGAAAACTGAAAGTCTTTGGTGGAGTAGAAGTAACTTCAAAGGAGGAAAAGCTCCTACTAACACCTCCTTAGTAATTATTATTCTACCAGGATATTTGAGCCTACAACAATAAAAAAAAACACAGAGTGTGCAACTATGTGGACCAGAAAACATTTTTAGGTGAGGCAAAGGATTGCTGAAAGAACTGATTTAGAAAAAACAAACAAAGTTTTTGTACTACAAAAATAGCAAAAAAAAAACTTTACTGAAAACCAAAAAAGCTTTAATACTAAAAACAGTAATACTAGCAGGGGATTTGGAAGGCTATTGTCAATATTCAGCCCAATTCATGAATAATTATCAGCAGCAGAAACCAGGCGTGTTGCATTTGTGGGTCCTTAATTATTGTCGACTTATTATTCTCGATAACCATGTGACAGCTTAAAACGACAGCTTGACAACTTAGGTGAGATTTACAGCATGAACGGGAGCCACAGCTCAGTGTCCTCTGAAAGCATGCAGATTCAGTCATAGACTGTAGGTAAAAGATGGTCTGAGACTGCAGGTCTAAAAGCTGAAGCAAAATTGAGTATTTTGGTCTAAATAACCCAAAATGTGATGTCCACACATGTGGACGCCACGTCCTAGGAGGTTAAAGAGGTCAAGTCAGAAAGCTGTTATACACCTTTTCGCAGTCACAGCTACGGAAAGGTACATCCAACATTTATACTGTATTTGTTTGTAAAAAGACCTCAAGTTGTCCAGAAGTCTGTGGAGAATGAACTAGGGCTGCCACGATTAGTCGACTAGTCACGATTGCGTCGACAATTAAAAACGTCGACGAGTGATTTAATAGTCGACGCGTCGTTTGAAGCTTTGTAAGATCACAAAGGACGCAGGAATAAGTAGCAGGATTTAAGAGTGTAATAACGGACTGAAACAGAAGATGGCAGCACTGCATGTACAAGGATGCCAGCTGCCGTTAAACCCCGAAGAAGAAGAAGCGGTGTCCCATAATTCATAGTGCAGCCTAGCGTAGTTGTCAACGATGGCGGCCGCTAGTTAGTTTTAATATTACTCTTATTATTCTTTCTGGGTCACAAAATAAAGTTTAACATATTTTCAGGCGAGAATGTAGCTGTGGAAACTTCAAATATCTGCTCGGTTTATCAGGACACCACATATTTTTAAAAGCGCTCCGACGTTTTCGGAGACGTCTGTTACACCGAAACAATCTGCAAATGTCATTAAAATTTAATAAACTATCATCTTGTCTTTATTTTTAGTTAGCACATACCTTAAACACTTCAAGCTGTAAGCTAATGATAGTTATATAAGAGCAGATGCATGCTGGTGCAATAAGCTGTACGTTTTACGTCCAATGGATGCATGATCTGATTAGTCGACTAATCGCAAAAATAATCGGTGACTAGTCAAAATAATCGTTTGTGGCAGCCCTAGAACGAACATTGATCTATGACATCAGTAAACGCTTTCTTTGCTACTGAATGAACACAATCAGATGTTGTATTCACTGCAGAGTAAGGTTAACTATGTTGAATAGACTCCACTAACTTTTAGCAACGCTGATCTTTTATATATCATCTTCAGAGGAATGTTTTTTGTTTGTTTACTTAACACTGATCTGTGAATCGTTCAGGCATAAAAAGGCACCTAACTCAAGAGATGAACCAGTGTTGTGTCTACACTAAAACAAACAACAGTATTGAACAGTATCTGAAATTAATGTTAAGAAACAAGAGAAAAAGTCCAGCAAAGACCTGACACAGGACCTGAGAGAGACTGAACCTTTAGTTGATCCATCTGCTGTACACTGAAGCCTCATCAGAAACAGTCTCAGTGGACGGGTGGCTGTCAGGAAGTCATTTTTAATGAAGGGAAATGGAGCAGAGGCTGAGGTATACCAAATTACACAAGAAATGGACTGGAAATCTGTGACAACAGGACGTATGGAGTGATGAATCCAAATGTGAAGATGTTGGTTCAAATAGTTTTCACGTATGTATGGATGGAGAAGGTCAGAGGAGTTACACTGTGGGCGTCTACAGCCCTTTGTAAAACACAGTTTGGCTCTGTCATGGTTTGGAGCTGCTTTCAGCCACTGGTGTTGGAGATCTTGTCAAAATTGATGGAATTACGAATGCAGAAAAGCGCCAACAGATTTTCATCTTAGTCTGAGAGAGTCATTGTGTTGACCCCACTAAAATATTTACTTTCAAGCTTGTTCAAATTGTACAAATCTGTTTTCCCTTACATACTGCAAGAAATGAGGGGTGACTCAAGACTTTTGCCCACCACCTACCTCCTGAAGGACTGACCAACAATCAACACTTTTGTCTATAAAAACAACTCTGGCTGTGTCGCGATCCTGTGTCTGTTAAAGCTGCCTCTGTAGGCTGCAACAGATCAAAGTGAAATCTCACTTTCCTTGACACCATTATGCAAAGAAATCTATATAGCCCAGCCTGGAGGGTGTCATCTTTCCTATTTCATACTGAAAGTCTGAACTGCTCTCCTTAGAAGCTCTTTTGAAGAGGGCGAGTGGCTCTGACACGACATATTCTGTTGCATTAATGACATCGTTTCAGGGTTAAATATGCATAAAACATACTGCTTGACAAAGTTTTGCTGGGCTCAAAACGCAGACACTTTGACACAATCTACATTCGAGAAGCATCCCGAGCACCCACAATGACTGCAGATGGCTGTTTTTTTAGATCTTGGACCAGCTTGATCTGTGAACAAGATTTTAAAGAAGTAATTTTAAACATCCTGAGCAAACACCCTGCTTCTACTAACTGAAACATTCACAGGCCTTTCCCGTTAACCGTGTTTGTGCGCTTCGCACGAAAGGATCGTACAACCCTCTCTCCGTATTAAGGTGTCTAATAGAAAACGTGCGCTGCTCTCCCGTCCTTCCGTGCTTCAGCTCATACTGATTCAGCTGGTTAGGTGTGACTGGAGCAGCTATAATTAGCAATCCTAGCGTGTGGGTGGCAAATGAAGTGAGGGAGCGAAGAAAGGAAAATGTGCTGCTGATGCTTACAGTGCTCTGCTAAAAATTATGTCATTTCAACACAACTGGAGGGAGTCATTTGGAGATGTCAGGTTTCTACTAACTGTTCGGTGGCAGCAAACAAATTATTACCACTTGATGTGGCAGCAGTGTGTCATCATACACTCATAACGCTATCATCATTATTGCTCTGTGTTGGAGTGTGCTCAGTGGAGACTACAGACCAAACAATGACATCTCCTATTCATAAATTAAATATCAGTGAAGGCAGAGGTTGGCCTATACGTGAGCCTGAATCCATGTTAGTTACAATACTGTAGATCCGAAAGGTGGATGCTCAAAGTTTTCACAGAAACCTCTCAGTATAAGTCTAGTCTCCATCTGTATGTAGAAGGTCATTGCTTGCTAATATATAACTGTTATTGTAGCCCATGACAAAAACAGTATCAACAAGATACTATCACAGGCATGAAGAAATAAAGAAAAATCATGTTTAATATCAAACATAATGACTGAATACAAACATTCAAACAAAGAATTGAGAGCATTGCTTGTGTGTTAATTTTAGAAAAAGCTATTCTTGTTTATCTCTCAGCGAGTTGTAACGTTTCTCTTTGTCGAGTCAGGTTTTGTGGCTGTTGACACATTTTGTTTCTATTCTTGTTAAGTTTACATGCTTTTTTCAGCTCCTCTGGCTCTTTTCACATGACAGTTTTCCCTCGCCCTCCTGATGATGAGCGGCGTCTCATGTGGTGGAATGTAGTTTTCATGATTTGCGAGTGAAACTTAGAAGGGAATTAGAAACGCCTGCTTTGATGTGACGAACCTTCCCGCTAATGGAAATATGGCACGAGTGTTTGTATGTATGGAAGAGTATGAGCTGCAATTTTAAATCTTAATCATTCAATTCTGCTTCATTTGTAGCAATGCCTGAGTAAGAGTGCATACATGTATGCATACCCATGTGGCGCAAAGTGAATGCAATTGAGGGAAATATGAGTGTGGAAACGCTTGAGTGGGAGAGTCGAGTACGATGGGGGATAGGAGGACGAGGCTGTAAACTCCACTGGGCAAAAAAACAGGAAGGAAACCAGGAGGGGAAGATGAAAAGAGTAATGGAGGCAGAGAAGAGATGCAGGTTGAAATCATTGCATTACACTGCACTGTCTGCACTGCAGGAACGGATACAGACAGAGGACTGTAAGTGAAAGGTATCTTTTAACAGGCGTTCCTAGTCCACACATTACATCCATTGGTTTATGAATTATCACTTCTCAGGTGCCAAACGCTTAATTTATCTCTTATTTTCAGTTTTATTAGTCCTTATTTGTAAGTACTGTGTATTTCAAAGTATTTGGACAATTAATACACTTACTCTGCTTGGGTATTTAAAGCCCAATAAAACCAAAGTAGTCTTTTAATGGACTACTCAGTTGAGAGATGAATGACGTGCCTCTCATTTTCTCTTCAGTTAATCTGTCACTGCAATTTTTATTTGAATGTTTCCAGATATGTAATTCAAATAAGCAAAAAAGGGCTTTTATTTAATGGACAACTAACATAATAGTAGCAGCCTTATAGCATTCATACATGTGACCAAGAGGCTTGCCATAAGACTGGGAGCCTTGTACTGCCTCACCTGACCACCAAGTGTGACACAAGCATATTGCCACTGGCAGGCTGCTTGCATTACAACACACCCCACCTTTGTCTTCAAATCGTTCTGTGGGAATGTGTTAGTAGCCTCTGTCAAGCTAGTAAACTTGTCATAAACTCCACTGGTAAATTACATTAATAATATTATTATATTTTTTTTCATGATAAAGTGCGTTTAAGTGGATGATGCTGATTGTTCTAAGTCTGGTAATATAGTAATCACAGAGTGATTCAAGGCAAGATGTAAACATAAACATTTGAGCCCTGTGTGAGGACTTTCAGCAGCAGGAGGCAGGCTTCAGTAGTTAGGGATGTGTGTAATAAGGACAAGGATATCTGCTAATGAGCTTTATATGTGTTCGTAAAATTAGCTGGAAATCAGAAGAAAACACACTGCTGAGTAGGTACACTGTAACATATTGTAACTCCCGGGGTGAAAATCCTGACATACTGCTAGGGTTTTCCGTGATTTCACATTACGTGTCCTTGTGTAATTCTGGCTGTAAGGTGGGTGTGTGGCTAAACTGTGATGTCACCCTCTTGCATCTCTGTGGTGACAGCTGGCAGGTAGACGTGGTCTACTATACAGAAAAGACCATCCATCCCAAGAGTAACACATCACGCAGCCCTGTCAGACATATCGCATCAATACTAAGCCCCCTACCACCCCTATCTGTTTACTAAAGCCACAGCCTGATCTCCATTCACACTAAACCAAGCTCCTCCGTGTCCTTGCGTGAGGCATCACGGAGGAAACAACGGCAAAGACATGTTTTGTCAATGAAAGAGCACACTGATAAGCGTATAAAAGCATGTACTATACATGGAGACGGCAGGCTGTTTGGGAAGCAATGACAGAAATTGTGTCATTGATAGTTCTTCAGTGAGCGAAAACACATCCACCTTTAGGTAAACTGGACCCTTGTTTGGAATGTAAACCCCAAGGAGACAGGAAAAAATGTCCTTACCTGCTCTCTTCCCGACCCTTCCTCCAAAATGGGCTCTTCTGCGGCGGCCGTCTCCTCCTCCGTCTGCATTTTCTTTCCTGCCACTCCTTCCCTTCCTCAGAACGGGGCACAGGCAGCTCCCTCCCCGGTAACCTCCGAAGGCAGGGACCTCCCCGGCGGAGCAGGGAGCTCGGTCACCCCATCCGCCGCAAGTCGGTATATAATTTCACGATGGCGGGGCCTGCGGCAAATAGGCATCATCTACTCCTGGTTTATAGGTAGCCCCTG
The DNA here is from genome assembly GCF_000239375.1 of Pundamilia nyererei. Lineage (NCBI taxonomy): Eukaryota > Metazoa > Chordata > Actinopteri > Cichliformes > Cichlidae > Pundamilia > Pundamilia nyererei. The sequence goes on from NW_005187612.1 coordinate 719,722, forward strand.
CCTCCCGTCCGCATCCTCTCGCGCTGACCCCGCTTACTGCTTTGGTTCCACCTGCTCCATCCTCCGGCTCCGCGCTCACAGAAAGACGGCACGAAGCAGCCAAAGTCAAAGCCCCGTCACCCTCCGTAACAACCGTCGCTGACGCCACCTCCAGTGATGCTCGAGCTACACAAGCGTGTGTATGTGCACGTGGGAGCGCGTGACCGACAGCGCAGGGGGGTGGGGGGGGGCAACCGGAGTCAAGGATTTCTCCAGCTGCACCCCACCGATTGTTAAATTTTTTGCGCAAAGGTGAAGAGGACAAACGGGCAGCATCGAAGTACGGCAACCAAAACACGAATGTCCGTCTCCGTTTAACTTTATTCGGTCGTGTTTGCACCTTGCTTTGGGTCCCCATTGACGTCATATACCAACAACCCCCGCCCCATCTATTCACCTGATCACGTGCACCAGCGCGAGTCTCCCCCGTAGAGCTAGACATGCGCCCACACTCAGGAGGCACGGCTCTAACTCGTACAGTACCAGCCAAATTACATTAGGTAGCGCAGGTATTTATCATAATGTGTTACAAGCAGACATGGTCACACATAAGAATTCAATTGCCTCAATTACTTAGGTTAATATTTTTATTTCACATCAAACATCACAATTTATCAGAAATAATCAAACGTGAGATGGTTATAATGTGATGAAGGCTTAAAAGGTGTGAAATCTGACTGAGAGAAGCTGGAGTCCTTAATATGTCCTGAAAACAAAACGGTTTTATCAGTGACTTATCCTCTGTCTGAATCTTAAAGATGTTATTTCATGGTGCAAGACACTAACCTGCGTTTACTGTGGGACTGATCAGGACGCTTCCCTGCCCAGCTGGAAGCCTGGAAGACCTTGGAGATGTTCTTTTTATGGACCCTGCTGTGGTCCTTTAGCCAAATTTCATATAATCCCTCAGGAAGGATAGGTGAAGTTAGTTAAGGACCAACATCACTTCTTTCAACACACACGCCATGAATCTTCATTCATCTTCATGAAATTTCATATCAGCAGTAACTTTGAATCTTAGTTACACAAGAAAATCTTTTTTTAACATGAAATTGAGGCTGGAATAATAACCTAGGCAACAACAAATCCTTCATCCTTCTCTTGGCTCTTGACGGAGGCGGTCGCACTTTCTCCCTCTCCCTTATCTTTCCTGCTTGGCTTCTCATGTCATTTGTATAGTCTGGCTTATTCTTTAACCCTAAGATAGTCTCCCAGACTTGTTCTCTAAAAACCTAAAGAAGAATTATGGATTTTATCAACTGGTCCCTTAATGAAACTGACAACTCCTGGGCTTGGGAGAGCCTGATTGTCCTGCGGAGACATTTGCTGCCGGATACTCGATGGGCAGGGCTGTGAGTACTCAGACTGTGTTTTTTGAACACAGTATGGATAAGATCTTGGAGAAGCTCATAGCTCTGCAATATGGGTAAGATCTGGAAGAAGAACAACGGGAATTGAGAGACCTGATGGCCAGTGATGGACTTTAGACCTACTGTAAAATTGGAAGCAGTTTGTTCGCACTAACCAAAACAACTACCACTTATCCAACACTTATCCATGTCACCATGTAACACACTCGCATTACGCTTGCCTAAGTGTGGGGTTTGGCACATCCTGATTCAAAGAATGAGCAGCTGCCTCACAGCCCACCAATTTTGTGTATTTCCTAGAATTAAAGCACTCCTGGCATCTGTGGAGCTAAAACCCAGTGGATTACTTTTATTTTTTATAGTAATGTCACCACAACAAAAGAAAAAACAAAAAAGTAGTATTACCACATGTGATTGTCGATTGTGAAACCAGTGAATGTAGGCTGGCTGAGGTCTACTCCATTTTCATTTTGCATTTTGTGCTAAACTCAGATGGATTTGTTGCTAGCATTTACCAATAACAGGTAAAAATGATGCGGATAAAAGCTTGAAAATACCATTCACTGTGTAGCAAAAGAAAGCTGCAACAATCCTTTTCTTTTTGTTATTTTGGGTTTGATTCTGTTTCAGACGTGTATGTTTGACCTCTTGGTGTTGGTTACTAAGTCTGGGCAGATCTCTTATACACAACTTTTCTCTCACTTGTTTCAGAAGTCAGAAGAGAAGTTTTTGTTTTTTTAAACACTGTTTTCTAGTAAGAAAATTAAAAGCTAAACTGAATGAGTTTCTTTAGGTGCTCAAAGGATATTAGCAGTGACTGGCAGACAGAGGATGTCTTTCTCAGTAGGAATGATAATTTCCTGGGAGATTAACTTCTTTGGCTCTACTTCCCCTGCTTGGACAGCACACATTGCAAACAGCTGAACCTGCAGTTCGACCTGCAGACCTGCGGCCACCTAGTAAAACAAGACACCACATATGCCTATGAGACATTGAAGGAAGTAGAATTTAACCCTTTAACAAACAAAAAAATGTCAGCTGTTTTGAACATTTATACAATTAATTCAATAGCATTAAATAGAAAAGCAGTGGCTGGAACATTAATATAAATATTATATTACATTAAATTTTTATTTCATATTAAACATCAAAATGAAAACTTACAGGGCCAGGGCTGTAGATGACCCGGAGGCCTGTAGCAGGAGGAGGCTGTTTCACATGGAACCTGGCAGCGACAGAGTGAAATAAACCACAAATAGTTAGGTCAGACTTTTCCCTTTGGACTTGAAGGTGACCCATAAATTGCCTCCACCTAACAGTCCTCATTTCTTTCCGAGGTACTAAAAGACATTTGAAACAAGACCTAAGACTACAAAAATAACCCCCAAAAACCTAAAATCACTTGTCTCTATCTCTCTGGTGGTTTACCTGCATATGTCAAAACCAACATTCTTCATCACAACAGTAATGGTGGAGGAGGTGCCCTCCTTCAGCGTGCCAAAGTCTACGCTCGATGGGATGAGCTGGAAGCCCTTCACAATGGCACCTGTTTGACACTTCCTCCTCACTTGCTCCTCCGCCTGCAGGAGCTTCAACAGAGGACGTAGACAAAGAAAAGTTAACAATGAAAAACTGGCAGCTTGATACTACCCTGATAAAAATATAGGGTAAAGTATGTGTACAAATGGTATTATAGGAACATCTTTTTTTAACACTCCCAATTTTATAGGATATCAGCGATAAAAAGACTCACTCCATCATCAGTGGGATTTAATCACCCCACTGATGATGGAGAGAGGAGAAAAATCCTTCAGGTTATGAAATAATTATGGCACAAACGTATAGATCCTCTAAAGGTCCCTTCAAGGGCCATTTTACTTTTCACAAACAAACAAACAAAAAATGAACTATTGGGATGTAAGTTCAAAGTTTCTCTTAATAAACATTGAGCCCACAGGTGGTAATACTATTAACCAATAGCAAGTTTAATACTAGGGAACCACCCAAAACAAAAACTCGACCAGCACATTTTTGGCAAAAAAAACATAAATGATTTTGTACCGGTGCACTGCAGGATTTAGAGCCGAGGACAGAGGATGGTAGTGCGACTGTAGTCTGTCTGGGCTTTCCACTCACATCTAACTGTGGTGACTTGCATTTCCTAGAAGAATCCCTCCAACTGCTTTCACCTGGACGTGTACACGCACACAGACACACACAGGATAATTCATAAGTTTGCATAGAAGTGTAAATCATATACAGTATTATTTGTCTTTGTACTGAGCCATCAAGTCCTGGCAGAGATTCAACGATCTAAATAAATTTAAATAAAATTCTGCCTCTGTCCTCACAGAGTGCAGTTTCTGACTGATCATACTGCTCCATGTCTGTATGTTCACAGTGGCTTTACGTCATTTCAGTCCTAAAAAATATTTGATGCATTATTGGTGAGGTTTCCAGGAATTAATAGTAATATAAAACATGAGAAGGTTGGAAACAAACCAGCAGACTGAGGTGTGGGGTTGGTGGGTCTCTTTTCTAGCACCCTGCTGCTTCTTGCTGAATGACTAAAAGAAAAAACACACATTAAGCACTGATGATGACAGTTTTGTAAGTGGCTAAATCACAGAGTGAAAAATTAAACAGGAGAAACAGTTCAAAACATAATTTGCTCATTATTACCTTGCAGACTGAGACGGTGTTGGGTTTAAAGGCCTTGGAGCTGCAGTGCCAAACACAAATGTAGTTTAATAAACAGCTTCATGTCACCGAAGTCACCATTAAGACTCATTTATTCTGTTGTTTTGTTTTTTTGGGAAGATTCCAATCAAAAAAACATCTTTAAAACATGTTATACCTCTAGTAAATACTCACAAAGGTATCATAACTTACTGTCCTCCTGTGGCGCATCTTTCAGGAAGCCCTCAGTACTGTCCGACTTGGGAAATGGTGGGAGAGCCATTGACAAACTCCTCATGTCAGGTATTTGTTGCTGTAGCAGACTCTGAGAAAACCAGAAACGGTGCTTCGTGTTTTTCTACACTGCACATAGAAAAATCGACTGGGAATCCTTTAAGATGATGTTAAGAGAATATAGTACCTCGTACAGGGGAATATTTTCTGGGTGGAAAAAGGGAACAACGCTCCTCTTCCTCATAGCCTCTCTGTAGATCTTCTCTTCACGCATCTCCTGCCTAAAATACACACACAAGAATAGAAAAATAGTACAAACTTTAACAGTGGCAGTACTTCTTTTTATCTTTCTGTTAGTAGTACTGAAAGTATTGCAGTAGCTCTAGTTCTGTTCATAAAACCCACTCAGGAAAAGAGAGACGAAAAGTCATTTCTACAATTACTACAAACCAATGTGACTGACAAATGTCCAGATTAAGTCCTATACAAGTCATAAAAAAGGCTAAGATGCAAAGGCTGCTTTGTTATATTAAGGTTATTACTCACAATCAGTAATAATGTTTTTACCTGTACTGTGTAAGTTTTTCAGTCCATGTTGTATCCTTGTCTTTGGTACAACTGGAAAGAAAAAGAGCATTTCAAAAGCATATTTACACAGATTAAAACCCGGAACTTTCACCTTAGTGAAGATGAGATTATTTTAGCACACGTACCGGTTTAATTTCTCCAAGCTGTCACTTTGTGCCGTGGCAAAGTCTTGAGAAACATCTGACTGTTCAGCTGGGCTACAGATTCCTTGGCTGTACAGACTGGCTACGTCCTCTGTGGACACATACAACAAAAGGTGTACTTTCCCCTCAGTATTCTGACACCAAACCAGGACTAAATCAGGTACAAGCCAACTCTAAAAACCAAATGAACTGGTTTACAGATGTTGTCTTACCAACCTGAAATCCTCCTATCAATGGTGTGACTGGCATCATCTTCCTCTGGAAAAGACTACAAAGTGCAATATAAGTCAGCTTTTGTCCTTTATGTTATAGTACAAGGTTTACTTTTAGAAGCCAGTATGTAGTAGAGGGAAAGAGCCACACAATGTTCCCTATAACTATAAACATTATCATTGTTATACTCAATATGTGTATGTGTGTGTGTGCTTACCAAAATCAGATTGATGAGATCACTGGCATGGGCAGTCTCCTCCTCAGAGCGAGGGTCTTTAACTTTCATCTTTTCTGACCGTTGCTCTCTTTCCATCAAACTCTCGATGTATTCCTGCAGTAAAAGCCACATTTCTAGATATGTCTGAAGTCACATTAACGAGATGATTTATATCTTTCTCAAATGTTTTAGCACAAACTCCAGTTTTGAAGACAAATGATAAAGAATAATTTTACCTTTAATCGTGAGTCTACAGTATTTTTGAGTGGTGTGGTGAATGGTCGGTGCTGGTATAGTTCTCTCAGCTCCAGGACCTTAGGGCAGCTCCTGACAGGCCGATGACGTACTGCAGAACCTGCAGGCCTCATTCTCAGACCCAAATTATACACTACGTCAGTACCAAATGGAGGACCTGGACTCTTCTTCTGGATTTGAGAGGAACGCAAAAACAGTAAAATGGATTTCAAGTGCTGTTTCTGTGTGTGTGTGTGATATGTGTAAGCATGTATAGACATACTTCTACTGCGGGGAAGTCATGCCAGCTGCGGTTTCTGAGGTTGGGAGGGGTAATTTCAGGGTTCTGTTTGTTAAGCAACCACTGAGACCACACACTCTGGTGGCTGGGCTTTAGGATAGTGATGCCAAACTCATCTGGAACAGACACACCCACAAACCTCACATTACTTCCTGGTTAACTGAATAGTTTCTTTTATCCATCTCCTGATGTAACAGAATGACAAAAGTACACTCAACATTAGAGACAGTTAACTGTCATTATACACTATGTGGAAGTTTTTTGGGGGACATTCTTTAACAAAAACCACAGAACAATTTTATTCAGTCCAGTTGTTTCTTGATTTAGGAGACATTAAACCTTGTGTGTTTGCCAATTGTTCCTTCAACAGTGCTATGGTAGGGTCCAAGTACGCCTGGCAGAGCAGCTCCTTTACAGTTTGAGAGCTCAGCAGTTCAGTGCCTGAGCCATCCTCATGCACCAGAAACAACCTGGAAGACAAAATAGATATAATAGATAATAGCAGACTGTGAGTAACAATGCCGGACATCAGTTTAGTTATTTGGCATTCATTTCTGCTACCTTTCTTTTAGAGAGTTAAAAAAACATAACAAATACAGTTTATAAGAGTTTTCTTACTAAATGACCTGTGAATTGTCTTTTCTTTGATCTTGTGGACAATTAAAAACAATTGAAATACGAGTGGATGTTGCTGACATTTTGACATACAAGTTCTCAGTAGTCACTACAACTTTATTACATAATGGCTGTTGCATGTAAACACAGAAATAATAGTCAAAAGGGCATTTTTAGGTTGCTTAAGTTTCTCTAGAATTGCATTTTGCCATGGTGACACACAGACACACACACAACATACACACAATCAGCCAAGCTACCTGGGACACTGCTCTCTGGGTTTTTCACGAGGCCCATCCGTTTCACTGTCCTCTTCCTTTTCTAGCTCTTCCTCCGTTTGTTTAAGCGTGCTAGTAGCAGGTCTCAAGTTTAGCACAGATATCTGCCCATCCTCCATAACCTGCAACAAAGTTCAGCATGTTACCAAAAATAAAAATAATACGAGCTTAATGAATTTCTATATTTTTTTCCCATCATAGGTTTTTCTTTGAGACTTTAAGAATATAGCAAACTATTTCATGGATCCAAATTCCCACATTCCTTCTATGCTAACCACCTTAAAAAAGACCTGCACAGCAACATAGGCTCACTATCTTGTGATCAGAGAAACTGACCTGGAAATGGTTCCTATCAGGGTCTGTAATTTCACAGGCCACTTTGCCCGTATGACTCATAGTGTAAATTCCTGTCTGTTCAGTGGGAGTAGACCCCTTTGGACTTGGAGTTACGAGTGGGTCTGAGGAGTACACGCATGTTCCATCGCTTCTGATGGACAGGACTCCTACACTGGATGGGAACACCTTGGGTACAAAGTACAAATATGGATCAACAGTTCTGCAAACAAGTGTCAAAGTGCAGCCTTATCCATGTCTTAAAGTCACTAGTTCCAAGCTTTTATTTAAGTTTTGGTGCCATCTGCTGGCAAATCACGCACCTCGTATTCTCTTTGATTGTTCCCAGTGACGACCGTTCCATCGGCTAAAAAGATATGAGCCGTTTGACGCTCTGGATACATCACTACTGTGGCGCAGCCCTCCTTCTCTATCAACACCATCCGCTCTTTAGCAGACATCCTTGATTCATCCTTCCCACACCCTTTAGTCTCAACATTCTGAGTCGCAGTCTCTTTGGCAAACACACCATGTTCACTATTCATATGCACACTACTTTCAGTACTTTCTTTTTCATCACACATACATCCACACTGATTCAGATTTGTGCACACATGAACAGCTCCCTCCCGGTCACATGCATTCCCTGCACTCTTCCTGCTGATGTCTCCATTGAGACAAGTGTCCTTGACATCCATGTCCCCAGCAATGCTTTCCACACACTCAGTGCAGTCGCTTGCACTTTGAGAGGCTGATTTAAGGGTTACACTCCCTGGCTGCTGTCCTGGAAAAGTAAATGTCACAGGAACATAAATCAGATATAAAAATCTGCTTAGAGATTATAATGTATTTTAATGGTGATAGCATGTATACTGCATATATTTGTGTAGTCATCTGTAAGTGCAGGTCTACTGCTGAGTATGGATTTGATCAATGTACTGTGAGCCTGCTGGTCACCAGTGCGCAGCAAACAGTGTGGATTAGCATTCATTGGCCTTTCTTGCAAGAGGCTGGTAATCCTGGTTCCATCTGCATGCTCTACAACTACAGACCCATCTGGGTTCTGGACAGAAACCACCAGATCCTCGCGGTTCAGCATCACCTAACACAAGAAACCAGAGTCAGCGAGCTAAGTTAGCGATGAAAAGCATAAGACGATTTCAGAATGAGTCTCATTTCTCTCTATATATCATATACTTCAAGGTACTCAGAGAACATCAAAGTGTGAACACTCTGAAATGAAATTTCTGCCCCCAAGCACCGTGAGGATTTTTTAACTCTCACATTTTTATTATGGACTTAATTGCAATGTTGGTAGCCTGTATAATTTAGAAGAAATAGTACTTTCTTGCCTGATGGGTGATGGGGTCAGTAGCCTTGTAAGTGAGAAGGGACGTGGTTGGCATGTTTTTGTGTGTGGTCCCAACAGTACAGATGCGATCTCCACATGGAGTTGTAGTTAACCAACACCCTCTGTGATCCTTAGTCCCCTCCTTTGAGCCCTGTTCTGCAGAGACACAAGACATGCAAAGAGAGTATAACTGTACCACTGAAAATTAATTATCTTCCCAGCAAGCGTCCCGTCACACTCATTACGAGACAGAAGAAGCGCTGTTTTGTATTCAGTGGTACACCAGTCTAACCTTTCTTGCTGTCCTCAGATTCCTGATCAGAGTTTTGCTCCTGAACCTCAGAGTCAGGGACCCACACTGGACCAGAATCCTGACTGAAACTGACTGAGCCATCAGCAAACAGCACCTGCAGTACAAAAAAAACAAGAGAAGCCAGAAAAAACGGGCATGATTCTTCACCGTTTTTATGTAACAATTTGTGCAGCTATTCAAGAACTACCTGCCTGGAGTCAGTTTTATATTTATTTCAAAATGTGCCTCAGTATGAATGAGTGTACCTCTGTGGATCCATCTCTCATGTAACGGATCACAGCTCCCTGGCTGGTGATAATACGGGACAATTCTTTGGAGAGGGATGTATCCTGAAGATGTCTTGCCTTTCCTTTGCCATGTAGAGGAAAGCTTTGTCTCACCATAATACCTCCTTCTTTACATGGACACAAAAACACACACAAATCATGTCACATATATCTGAGTATGACTCTTTAGCATATGCAGAATGGTTAATGGGATTATAGTAGATGCAGAAAGTTGTGCTAAAACTTCATGAAAGACACATTCATTAAATTCAAGCTATTTGTAGATAGGCCACCAAAATGTGGCACTAGTCTCGGCACATAAGCGGGTAAGCAGGTCAATTTGAGCACAGAAGATATACAGATGAGTCTCTACGAGCACGAACAGGGTCCTACTTGCACCAAGGACGGGAGTCTGCAAAACTGACTGCATAGGTACTATAAATTCTAAACACATCCGTTACTGACCTTGTGTATCTTCTCGCAGATATTGCAGCATGAGGCCATTAGGAATAGAGAGGCTGAGACCGCTGAACAAATTTGATTGCTCTGCAGGTTGACCTTCACAACCCTTAGACATACATTACATATTTAGTCTAATGACAGAACATATTTTATGGTTAAAAACCTATGTGTACACGTACATATAGTCTACATTAATCTACATTATTTTCTGTAAACATGTAAATGCGTGTTAACCTGGGACTCTGGAGGTCTGCTGGATGTGGTTTGTGTCTTTGAGGGAACTGACGCTGCATCTTTTTCCTTGGAGCAGTGGATGGAGGCAGATAGAGGAATGGGGTCTGCGATAGAAGTCTCTGGTACTTTGCCTTTGGTTTCCTGGGAAATTACTATAATAATAATAACTTTATTTAAAAAAGTACTTTAATAACACGTAAGGGATTTTCACATCACAAAGAAGACTATAAATCAAACAGAGACAAACTAACTCAACATGGGACATTAAACAGAAACTGCTCACAACAAGTGAGATCAGTGCAGTAAAAAGGAAATATCTAATATGTAGACCATCAGCAAGGCACTAAGCTGTAGCAATTCAAGCCAAGCAACAAAGTGCTTTCTTCTGCTCATCCGATTCAGGCTTGTGAGGAAGCTGGAGCCTATCCTGTTTAAAGTTAAATGGGATTAAAAATATTAAAGTCAATCTTAAAACTTTAATTGTAACCAGTATAAGGAGGCCGAAACACAAGATACTGTTTTGAAATTTTAAAAAAGTGTTTTGAACTAATTGCAGGTGTTAAAAATTCTGTTCATTTGTCTGTCTGTGTTCTTTTCTACAATCCATTTTCCAAAGTCCAGACAGGATGAAATAAATGCACATATACCCTCCTCAATGTCAGAGCGAGTGTGGAAGCACTGAAAGTTTTGAAATGTGTCCAGAAGGAAGCATTACTGGACAGTGATTTAGACCTGACCCACAGTGAAGATAGACTGACATTTGTGGAAGCTACTGAAAAGCATCTCCATCACCTGATGTATCCTGCCCTCTTTCACTGTCTTTCACTAGGGCGTAGAAATGGATGCCATCTGCATAATCTTAAAAAAGAATACTGAGTTTGCAGATAAAATGCAAATAGAGAAGAAAAAGAAGAAGAGCCAAGGATGGATCGATAACTGGGCAAAGGGGTTACTAAAGTGCAGGTCTGACCAAACAAAAACACTACGCTACCAGTACAGTCAAGGCCTTTTAAACTTGATGCTCCAGGCTTAATAAATGTCAGATGCACTGAGTTTATTAACTATTCAGTACTGTATTTAACCCGTTTGCAACTTTAAGTATAAAAAAAAGACTTTCTTTTATAAATATGTACTGTATGTCTGAGTGTAATACCTGTGCGCTCTCCCGTGGGACCGTAGAAACTGTATGAAAGACGAATTCTATTGTCAAGCACAGCTGAGAAGGAGCCCTGCTTCACTGTTTTTATCTCCGCAGGTTCTGCCCCTGAAAGAGACCGCAAACACACACGCACACTAAATGAGTCTATAAATCACATATCATTCACAATATCTGTGGTATTTACACAGGTGTATAAAAAGGTAACCTAAAATTACAACAGGTAGCATCTTTACCTCTACAGTCCTTTTCCGGTTCAATGTTTTTATTGTCTTGGTTATGAGGGGGACATTTTGCAGGATCAACAACAAATTGGTTGATGTGTGTGTAGAAATGATGTCCATCCTTCTTCACAACGACTTTCATTTGGCTGGAACCTGGAGGAAAAACTATGTGTTACTGAGGAATATTTGACCTTTGCTTTATTTATGTTTTTCATTGATTTATGGTGTCATTTGTCTAATAATGGAACTAAGCTCATAAATACTTCAACATTTTTTCCATTCTTAGGGAAATATAGCTGCGGGAGGGGGAGAAAAACTGTACGAATGGTTTAACTTTTTATGTTATCTTAAGATATAACACATGTTTGTAGTTTGCTATAGTGTCTAAGTAAGCTGTTTGTGAGTTTGTAGTTGAAGGTCTGCTTAGATGCATGAAGAACACAGACAGATCCCGTACCTTGAACAAAGCTGACTGTCTCCACAGTGACACGTCCTCCATCGGAGGGGAAAAGGTACTGGAGACAACCTGACACATGGATCAATTTTCCATCCATGATGTAGCCAGTGAAACCCTAAACATTGGACACACACATCATATGCATGGAGTCATTTATTACTTAACCTGAACGAAGCTGTTTCACTTATCAAGACCTTAACCAAAACACGAGTTTAGTTCTGTAATGGGTTCTAGGTGTGTGCTCTCACACTGAAAGGTTCCTCTGCATGCTGTACTTCTACAACTTCATCCACAGGGGGCGCTGTTGTGATAGCTGACTCTGTGGGAGGGTTGGCTGAGCTGCCTTCCGTCCCTGGCCTGCTCTTCTTGTCATCAGATGACGTTTTCTTTTTCTTGTTGTCGGTTGACTTATCCTCCTTTTTCTGCTGCTTATCTTTCGGCAAATCCTCTTTCTTTGACTTTTTGGGTATCGCCTCTTCCTTCTGACGCTCCTGCTCCAACTTCCAGGCCTGTAACACCATAATACTGTAACCATGTAACACTTTGGTGACTCTAAAGTAGTTTAATGTGGCTGTGTTCTATCCTGAGATAATGAGAAATCTTATTTTATCTCTTTACACATAAAATACTGAAAACTGGAACTATTAGAACTGGATTATGAATTTGAACTCATGAATTTATTACTTAACTGCTCTGTGAAAAAGCATCTGAGGGATATAAGAAATGAGACTGCTCTATGAAATTCTCCATGTCAGATTCACGTGTGTGTACTGGTGTGTTAGCCTGTACTGACTTTAAGGGAGCCTTTTCTGACGAAGACTTCCATTCTCTCATCCTCCTTGGAAGAACAAACAGTATTGTCATCTAGTCCAGGAAGAAATCACATATTATATGTATACAGAGGTAAGCAAGGTTAAATCGGTAGAGCCACATATTGATCACTATAGTACGATACCTTTTGGAGAATCAGATTTTGGAGTGTCGTTTCCGTCTTGCGTTGTGTCTCTCTTCGATTCCTCCTGTCTCGTCCACTGTGAAACAGTATCTGCCACATGCTCAAAGTAACTCCTGTACAGACAGACAGGACAATGTAGAGTGAGCTGCAGATTACGCTCTTTAATGAATCCAGGAGTGAGTACTCAGTTCCAACACATTGCTATGACACAGACATGTACATCCATGGAAGCAATCAGCAAAAGATTTCTTACTATTCCTCTTGTAACAAGCATCATTTCACACCTGAACTTGACATCGGTGTGAAGAGCCACATGCCAGAACTCCCTGGACTGGCGTTGAGGACTCATGGGATTGTGGCAAAAAACGTATAGGATGTTGTTATGGCTTCCTCTGAAGGTGTCCAAGCAGCAGTATTCCTCTGATGCTAACTGGAGCAACTACACAAAAGAAGGAAGTCAAAATATCCAAGCAAATGCCTCAAACTGTAAAAACACATAAAGAACGGTGCTGTTTTATGCTTTCCTGCAGGATGTACATAATACTGCTGCAGAGTATAGCCTCAACTTTGTTTAGTTTGCTCATTAAACCCATTTCATCTCTTGCATTTTACATTTAAAGCTTCAGAGTAGAGGAGACTTAACGTGTAGTAACCACAGTACGTCTAATGTGACACCACTAACACATTTAACAAGATAAAACAGATATATCACCTGAGGCAGGACGGTGGCATTGTGGTGCTCAGCATAGCGCCAGTGAAACAGAGATCTCAACCTACAGCTCTGTATGTCAGATAAGTCCAGGTGGCTACACACTCTACCACTCTGCTCCTGGGGGGAAAATACAGGATCCATTGCTGTTTTCTTTTTTTTTTTTAATTAAAGCAAGCTAAAAAATAAATAAATAAAGAGATAAATATAAGAATAATACCTCTCTGTTAGAAGGCTTGTCAGTAAGAAATGTTGGATCTATAGTAAAGTACAGCAGTGATGTAGGGTGTTTCATGAGTGAGTTGTAAAATGTAACATACTGCATGTAAGCAAGTGTCATAACATAACAGTAAGTGAATTAACTAATATAACATCAGACCTTTGTTCCTCATGTTATAAAGCTGCTGTTTAGCAAAGGATAACGGGTCATCCCAGGGGATTACTATTGATGTCTGCTGCTGTGCTGGGTCTGCTATTCCACGTAACACACCCTGCTGATCCACCCCGGACAGCGGCATAGCCTCCAAGACGCTCTGATGAAAAAAACGCTCCACCTCAGGCCATGACACATCATCTGTAGGAAGCCGATGAATCAAGAACTTTATCACAAGATTCACCAACATATACTGTAAGCAGGTACAGTGAGTTGGCCTGAGGCCTTAAGCACAGGTTCTGACCATCTGTGCAGTAGTGCTGTAGCTGCTGTTTGATGGACATCCAACAAGATTTTCTGTTTTTCTGCTGAGTGACTGACTCGATCATCTCCCACACCGGAGACAGTCTCATCATGGACAACTCCACCTCTGTCGGATCGAAATCCTGAACCACCTAAGAGGGTCACGTGCATGTACACAAATACACAGCAGCTCTTGTTAAACCAGGCAGTCATTTTCTTAATATCATGTAAAAATCACACACGGACAACATAAAAACTTGATTTTAAAATACAATAAAATGACTTACACTGATGTCTCTCAAGCGCTGGGCCCGCTCATCATGGTGTCTGATAACCAGAGGTTGCTCAGTCTTCCTGTCAGTTTCCCTTGCTCCAAATTTCGCCACTAGCCTCTAGCACAGATAAACAAAGATAATAAAATTGAGAAACATTAATAAATTGTACACTGTGCTCTAAGCGTACCTGAGAACCCAGAACTCATTGTTAAACTGGAGCTTATAAACCTTTACTGATAGAAGTTAACAACATTATTTGCAGTTAGTTTCTGATCAAGTTTTTCACTTAAGCAGGAGATAAAATTTCTCTTTGCTGGTATGAGCAACAGATCCTAGTAAGAATTTGTTAAAATGTCAAAAATGTCAAATATATTAAATAAGAGTCTTGTTAACCTGACCTAGAGTTGTGATTCTGAGTGAGGGAACACTTATCATAAACATGCAAAGTGTTTGGAGTATTTTTAAGGCCTCAGTGAAAATCTCCCAACTAAAGCAATGTAAACTGTGTTTTTGTGCTTTCTGTGGGGTTTGTGGAACAATGCTGGTGCTGTAATGTGAATTTCCTGTATGCAGGAATAAAAAGCCAGCTTAATGCATATGCATATGTTCATAAAGTAGCAGCTTCAAGCTGTTTTCATGATTAGAGTGAATGTTTAAAAGGAGCTTATGGAAAATCTTAGAAGCAAAGTCATATTTAAAGGAATCCTGTCCTACCCTCCAAAATCTTTCTTCCTTTGAGCTCATGGCTGGTTTCTTAGTATTAGTATTTATTAGACATATATACAGAAAACCTCAATATTTCTGCTAAAGTTACACATTGAATATAGCACCATCTGCTGGTGGTGCACTGGTATGTATTTGTAGCATGGTTACTCTGTTGTACTTGTTATTTCAGCATTACGCAGCTCTGATTAATCTCTACAATAAGGATTAATAAGGACGTGTTAAGCATTATTATATTGGAGTATTTCTTGAAGAATCCATATCTGATTCATTTTGATGAATTAGATTTGGAATTGGATTCTTCTATTAATGCATCCATGTGACTGAGTTATGACTTAAATGTGAGTTTGAGTTCATTAAAAATACAAATGTTTTGAACACCAAAACCTTTTGTTCCGTAAAAATGAAAAAATCTTTTCATGCATAAACAGCATGAAATAGATGACATGGTTTTCCTGTCACATGTTCAGGAAACCGAGTCTTTTACCCCACCCATCCCCCATACGTCACAACCAAGCCCATCCTACTTGGGGAATGTTGCCGCAAGTGCTCTATTACCATAACACAAGAGCTTGTGGGGATTTGCTATTCAGCTTTAAGTGTCTGACACTAATCCTGCCCACAGAAATATGACCTTGTCTTGAGTCGGCGCCTTCTATTTAAAAGGAGAAGGGGGGAAAAAAAGAAAAAAAGCTGCTGCATTGGCCGGGAATCGAACCCGGGCCTCCCGCGTGGCAGGCGAGAATTCTACCACTGAACCACCAATGCTTCACATACTAGGCTGGAGGCTTAGCGATTTTTTGTGGTCTTCTCAGCACGTGTTCTTTGGATTTATCTAGGTGTGTATTGTTATGCAGTGGTACCTATACCTTCTTATCCTCTTCATTCTGTACTGTGTTTAGGAGGTTGTTTAATACATAGAGTCTCTCCTCTTCTTTTTGTACTAGTGGCAAGAAGTTTTGGAGCATATAGCTGACCAGCTGGTGGTCTAACCAGGGGCTGCTGAGAGGTTTGGAGTCCTCAGCCACATGGGAGTGGGCAGACAAGGACTGCTCTGCAGAAATCACCACCTAGAGACACAAATTGTACAAATTCTAATATGTCCTCAGTCCTCATTTTAGCTATTCATTAATCAGTCACACAACATTTTCCCGTCGACCATATTTGGAAATGCTTCTTTCACACACAGTAAGAGATAGAGCAGAACTGCACATTCACAAAACCAAATGCACACATACCTGTTCCAACATACAGTGCAGGATCAAAGGCACAGAGCAGGCCTCAGGAGCAACCAGGTCCAGCAGGTTGTTATAGTAACACATGTCCACATCTAGAGAGAGAGGAAGGAGCCTGTTCTCTGTCCACCAAGAAGAAACCATCCAGGTTTTAATTCAAAATGCCAAACAAGACTACACCAAAATAGTCCATTTGAACAATAACAATAACAAAATTTCACCTTGGTCTCCTGGGGCTTCCTCCTGACCTGACTTCTTCTTGGAGAGTGGGGTTGGAGCTGCTGACACAACCTGGCACAAGGAACAGAAAAATCATCTCCATTCTGACAAATATCAACAAATAAAGAGAAAGAAAAACAATGATGTCAGTGTAGAGGTTCAGGACCAGTGCTGTGGGTCATATCTGGAGTGTTGTTTTTAGATAAAAAGCTATGTTGTCTGATTATCAGAGGATTCATTTCAGTATAGATCTATCCTCCTCAATATACTCTTGAAAAAAAACCCACACATTTACCAACCAGAATATCAACACTTTTATTTTGATAGTGTGATTGACAATCTTTTTTGTATTTTGTTTTGATAAAGCCAAAAACGGAGGGTTAAGTGCAGGTTAGTGAACACTGGTTTGTACCTAGTGGGTTAAAACCAGTGCATGAAGCCTAATGGATAGGCTTCTTAAGCCAGGGATTGTGGGTTTGAGTCACATCACAAGCGTAAGCAGAGTGGCGCAGCGGAAGCGTGCTGGGCCCATAACCCAGAGGTCGATGGATCGAAACCATCCTCTGCTACAAACCTATTTTATAAAATAAATCCATTCAAGAAAACTACCGGTGTCTAACTGTATCTACATATATTTACCTCCACAGGCTCTGAGTGCTTCACAACAGCAGGCACACTGATGAATTTAACATTGTTCCGGTATTGCTGATACTGCCTTCTGACGTCTAGGCAGTCATAGATAAGACTGGCCACACCGTCAAAGATTTGGCTTCCCAACTCCAGCTGGACACACAGCATAGACACACAGACGCGGATTTCAAGTAAAAAGCAGGTCACGTCATGTGATGCTTAAACAAAACAAAGCAGATATGTAATATATAATTCAAACTGGATAACAGAAAAACAAAATAATGTGCAATATTCTAATAAACTCAAAAATGAGACCAGATATGTTAAACACTTATCTACTCACCACAGTTTCAGGGTCCTGCGCGTCAAAGGGAAGCAAGAAGT